>NC_084644.1:4123794-4423794 GCF_019802595.1 Syngnathoides biaculeatus
TCCCACCTCCACCTTGAAATTCTTCTGACACACCTACGGCACATCTCACCGCTGTTCTGCTGTCCTCGTACATGTCCTGTACTTTTCTAACATATTTCTCAGCCACACCGGACTTGCGCATGCAGTACCACAGTTCCTCTCCATGCATGCATCCATGCATTGTGAGGTTAAAATCCAAAAGAAATCTACGGATATAACTATTAATAAAACAAACCGATGTATTTTTATCACACTTACAAAATAAAAACAGGATATCCGCATGAACAAATTTCAAGTCTGATTTTTCTGGGACGGCAACAACAAAGACTCGCCGCCTCTGGCCGAATCCCCAGAAAATCAGTTGGCGACGCCGCTTTGAGGCTTTTGCTGACGACGTCCGCTGTGTGTTTGCTTTGTGAAGTGAGGAGGACCCTGAAGAGCGGCTTGACATCGGAGGAGGCCGGCGTTCTGGGCTTGTCCGGTGGCGCCGACGTGCAGGTGTGAACAGGATCGGAGGACCCCGCGCTCGTCCACACCTCCCTCGCCCCGGCTGTCGCACCGACATGGACGACTTGTTTGCGCTTCTGTGAGATGTCGAAGAAGAATCCGAGCAGCGGCATTGAGACCACTTGAGCTTCGCTACCGGCAGATCCCGCCTGCACTCCTGCGGCGCTTGACCTCCCCTCCCGCTTCCTCTCTTTCGTACCTAAAGCACTCCCGTGTGCTCGCGCGTGTTTGCGTTCTCCGGTCGTCAAAGTGAAAGGGACGAGTCCAAAGACGTCACCCGCGTCCGTACAACTACTACTGTGCTCCGGAAGGTGAAACCCCCGCTGAGCGATGGAGAAAACGTGAAAGACTTCACAAAAAGATGGACAGTAGCACGTTGTATTCGCGTGAAATCGAGCAGGTTGAGGATTTGGCTCCAACATGTCGGTTGCTCAGCGGCGTTTGGCGCACAGCGGGAGCTTCTGTTATCCCAGCTGCGCATTTCAGTGCCTTTCCGAGACACTTATTTATTCAAGAAGGTTTTTCAGGGACATCTCGTCAGATGAGGGCCGACCACGAGCTGCGGCGTTCGCTCGATTTGCAGTGACGCTTATGATGGCAACTGTTTCCCACAACGCCTTACGCGTCAGTTCGCACCAGCGGTTAAGTTGAAAAGTGCACGAAACGGGACGTCGCTGGAGATTCAGTGACGAGCGCTCTTCCTCGCTTTAAAATGAATGTGAAAATCACCATTTAACTTATATTTCTTGACATCTATATTGAAGTGATGTAAAAAAAAAAATATATATATATATATTATTTTTTAAATGTTGGCTAGTGCTATAGAGCTCGTGCACGTGACGTCACCGTTTTCACGCCGCCATATTGCCGGTCAAAAAGATCTGCTCGACAGTGTGGGGGACACTGAACCGGAGCAGAACATACACAACGCCCGAGACTTGTTGTGCTGTTGGTTGTTACAACAGATGAGACAGAGATTCAAAGAGATCATTCAATGGAATACCCGTTGGAAAGATGAGAAAAGATCGATGGATTTCGGCTATTAAACGTGATGAATGGTGCCCGACCAAATACACGCGACTGTGTAGCGATCACTTCACTCCAGGTAGGAATTATTCTTCTCAATCTCAAATTCCCAAGAAGTATTTATAATGCCAAGTTGGCTCATTTGAGAACAATGCATTAAAAGAAAAACAAAAACAAAAAAACGTTAAACTTCGGTAAACCTCTCCCCGACAGACTTTTTTTTTTTTTTAATATGCATTGTTCTCAAATGATTCCAATGCGTATTTAAAAAAAAAAAAAAAGAAACTAAACCGTTTGCCACAGTGATGTTTACGGAGGTTAGCGTGTGGCCGCAACATGCTTCCGTGCACAGGGGCTGAAGCCTATCCCAGCGGTTTATTTTCTTTTTTTAAAATACGCATTGGACTCATTTAAGAAGAATGCATATTAAAAAAAAAAAAAAAAAGTCTGTCACAGAGAGGTTTACCGAAGTTTGAGTGGCTGCAATATGCTTCCATGTACGGAGGAGGCGACTTGCTGTCTTAATTTTTTTTCCAATCATCGTAAAGTAAAGTCAAACCAGGGGTCATTTATTTAAATATTGGTATTTGTATTGAAAAAACACGAATGGCTCCACCACTATGTGGGATTTATTCGTAATTGATAACAGATCCAGCAACAAAGTATTTGTATGCGTCCAGACTTTTCAACGCTTTCAAACTCTTCCATGTAAATCTCGACGACTTACTCGCCGGAGCCATCTGTAGATCCAGTTGTCCAAGACAAGCGGAAGCGGGTTAACGGTCCAATTTCTTATCGGCAAAAACATCGACTTCAGCGTTAAACATGGGTCCTCTAGGCCAAGTGTCTCTCATTTTTCCACGTACCTTTTGTTTATGATCACCTTCTCAATGTTTAACAGTATCAGAGAAAATTCTGGTCTACATATAAGACCTATTTTCATTCTGTCTCCAACCGACTTAGCATTGAAGAATGCTTTGTTTGACCGGCACTTCCAGCCGGTGACGTGATTTGATGACGTAGGTGCGCGAGCGCTATAATCCAGAACATCATTTAACATTTTTTTTTTTTTTTCTATACTTCCAAGTCCTACTTTGCTATTTAGAATGGGACAGCATAGCTGTTGAAAGTCCGTCTGAAAGAAGAAGCAGATTTTAGTGAACTCTGATCAGCACCTTAGATTCCAAGTGTAGCATCTAAAATCCTTAGGACAAAGGATATATATTTTTTGATTTTTTTTTTTTTTTCCATCCAAGCAGACAGATGTGTAAAGTCAGTTAGGCCAGTGATGTAAAGTTTTTTTTTTGTTGTTGTTGCTCAATTTGTAGAATAGTGTATGATAGCGTAAAAGCATTATTATGAATGTAATTTAAAGCTTTGTTGTCGGAGTCTCTTTTGCAAGGGTTCGATACGAACGCCGGTTCTGCGCTCTGGACAATTGACGACAGCTTTGACCTCATCGTTGCACTTCCCAACGCCGCTCTCCAAACAAGCAAAGCTTCACATGCGGCCAAGAACAAAGTCACTATTTTTCAATAAAGGGCTCGTGAACACCATTTTCGGTCTTGCTTGTTTTGAGGAAAGAATAGAAGTCTCTTTCGGCTTTTCCCCTTAGGTGTTGACACAGCGTGACATCAATGATTAACGCTCATAATTGGATTTATTTTGTCTGTCATGTTTTTTTGTTTTTTTTTTTACACTAGATGCTACCCAGTGGGATATGAACTCACAACCTCCGGTATACCAAACCAATGCTCTTACCACTGAGCTACAAGGCCGCTACGATTTTTTTAGGAAAGAACAATAACAAACACACATGAAGTCACAAACTGAAGTTTATTTTTAGTCCACACAACCCACGTGTCAAGGAGCACATGGAAGTCAAGTTGATCGATGACTTGAGGTGCTCTGGACCTAAATTTTACAATTTTGCTTTGCATAAACTGCAGAGACAGTACAACAGACAGGGCGGCTACCTAGCAAGGACAGAAGGATGGAAGGAAATACAATGGAGCTGAAAGGGATTAAAAAAAAAAAAAAAAAAAAAAAAACATAAAAAGCTGAAACACTGTCAGCAAATCCAGTGCAACCCAACACATGTTCTGCTATCTGAAAACTTGGGAAAAAAAAAAAAATCAAAACGAGGGAACGGGTTAACAAAGATATAATTTGTATCTCCTGATCATAATTGAAATGAATCAACATACATTTTTCCCTGAACAATTTATTCTGCACAGTACCTCAGAATTGTATAAATTACAAAAATGGAATATTCCCTTTCCATCAGACGTGATTTACTTGGTAAAACCCCTGAATGAGTGAAAGGCAAAAAAGCACTTAACATTTTATATATTGCTACATTTTATTTTTTAAAAAAAAAAACAAAATGCAAAAAAAAAAAAAAAAAAAAAAAAACAAAGCTAATGTTTGCATATCCTCTTAGGTGTGGGGCTTTCAAACCAATAGTCGCATTTTCTTGTAAATAGCACCAAACGTGGAAAAAGCGCCGACAGTCAGCCGGCGTCTTTTAGAAAGTCAAGTGATTGGCCTCAGAAAAGGGCAAAGTCGTAAACAAGTCTAAAATGGAGGGCGGACGTTTTCGTGTCCCTGCTAAGATTTCATCTTGTGGAATCGATCCATGTTGACTAGAAAGGATTAAAAAGAAGACTAGGTCTTCGACGCGTGCGCCCGTTTAAAAATAGATCCACTTAAGCAGTGTGTACAAAGCTCATATAAAATGGTACATAGCGAGTGAGGAAAGGGGGGGGGGGGGGAAATACTTCTTTCGACACGTAGCACCAGCCAGCTTGTTTGGTCTAAAAAGAGCAAAAATGTGTGCAGCACTAAAACGGACAGACGAGACAAACAGGAAGTGGAACCCGGATAGCAGTGAGACAAGCGGACAAAGGTTTCAAAGTTAAAGTGCCACTCCAGTCTGCACGCTCCCTTCTAGGCCAGCTGATGAGGAGCTTCAAGCATCTCCATGAGGAAAGTGTCAATGGGCGTGTCGCCGATCAGCTTGAAGAAGAACAGGTGCTCCAGGCACTTCAGGCCGATGGAGCGCAGCGCGGGCAGGCGCAGGAGCAGCTTGGCGAACCTGACACCCACGACACAAGGCGGTCACGCGCTTGCTGGCGCTCCCCCCCCCCCCACCCACCCTCTCTTCCCGTCAGTAGTTCAAAGTGGGGAGAGCACGTACCTGCCCTGCTGCTCGGGATATTTGTTTTTGCAGTAAGCCTCCAACGACGCGTAGACCTTCTCTCGGAGCAGCTCCACCTCCCCCGTGTTGGACAGACCTTTAGCATCTGCAGCAAAAAAAGACAAAAGTCTCATGCCGATAAACATTCTAAAATTGATATTGTCATGAAAAACACATGTGACAGTATTCACTTCAATGTCTATACGAAAAAATAAATATGAGGGGAGAGCGCGTCATCCATGCGCAAAGTTGCGGAAATCTCAGTCGACATCCAAGTTGTCGCCATGTTGGCTGCATTTACTCTCCGTGACGTCACCACGGACATTCGCCATTGAAAAGACGCCGTGCCACCGACTATGGGACACGCCCCTTCAGACACAAAGAAGAGAACATCTCACAACCGAGTGAAGTGACCGGGGCAGTATTACCCTATCGTTTCGAGCCATATTTAGATGATATGCGGAACACTTCTAACTAATAACAGACTCCCCAGACAGTATGTGTGAGCCAGCCCGGCCGGCTTGTCCGCCCACCCACTATGGGACACGGAAGCTCTTTTCAAAGAAGAGAACAACTCACAATCGAGTGCAGTGAACGGGGGCAATATTGCCCTATTGTTTCGAGCCATATTTAGATGATATGCAGATCTCGGCCAAACAACATCCCCGTCCGTGCCAGCCCGGCCGAACACATGATCGGCAGACTTTTGTTAAATTCTAACTACTGTTTTTTTAGGAGCTCTATACACACCTCCCTGTCATTTGGAACCCAAAAAGCTCTCGTCCTTTGCACCCGTGCAATCCATTTTTCACAACGAACTGGTTCTCTTGGAAACTTAAGAAGGGTAAATCCATCCTCCCGACCGTTTGAGCAATATCCAGCAATACAACGAGCCAGCATTTTGGCTAACACGAATGAACAACGAGCTAGCTTCCCGCAGGCAAAACTAGTATAAACAGACGAGACCGCTTGAGTGCGCGACTGCCCTCTACGTCACTTCCTGCTTGTTCTCGAAAACAAATCTCTCGAGAAGATTTTCATGGCGGGAGTTACAAAAAGCCACGTACGTCAAAATCATGTTTTGTGGTGAAAAAAAACGCATGGGTCCATTTCGGTTGCTGTTTTTTCAATAATAACACACTAAAAATCATGCATTTCATGACAGTGGACCTTCAAACTGCATGCATGAACTAATTGTAGAATATTAAATTGCTCTTGAAAGAAAAAAAAAAAAATCAACCACATCTCCCTGCCACCAGCGGATGGATCTAATTTTAATTAGAACTGGGCACGGCAAGACAAGAATAGCCTTTAAGAGAGCGCAGTGCCAGCGATTTGCTTGCACCCGCCGCGAGCCTCGCTGTCTGTGCACTCAGCAAGGTCGTGCAGGCTTTTTCCTTATTTGACCGCGCGAGACGGGCTGACGCCCAAAAGCCCGCCGGCGGGGCTCACCTGGGTTGAAGAGGACGATTGCACGAAGGCAGCCCAGCTCCGTCTTGTCCATTTGCATATCTCTCATTTTGTTGACGAGCTCGGTGAGAACCCTGACAGACAACATGTGGAAAAAGAGGCGAGAAATGTGCACAACAGTCAAGCAGCCGCCGCATGAAATATATTTCAAAGAAATATGACAAAAGTGTGACATTACCTGTCAAATATGGCACCAACCTCTGCACTCTGCACACTCTCCCTAAGTTATAAAAAAAAAAAAAAATGTGCTTACTATGAGGTCCTATGAGCTCACTGACGCACGTGTCGGCGACCAACGAATGAACCTGTCGAAGATTGCGCCGACTCCCGCGCTGTGAGCGCCGTCACGCTGCAGCTCCGAGGTGAGCAGAACGCCGTCCTTCAGGGCAATGGAGCGGTGGGAGAAGGAGGCGATGAGGAGCTCGTTCCAACCTGACCAGACGAGACCGTGAAGTGACCGTGACATGCATGAAAACATTCGTCCTCAGAACTTCAATATAGAAACTCGGTTAAGGTTATAAAACTTTATCTAAAAGTCTAGACGTTCTCCAGTCCACAGTTAAAATGGAGAACGCTCACAACTGTACAGATGAGTGCAATGGCACAGCACCGAACGCTCTCACGAGCGTGTCAGCTGAAGACGCGCTAGTTTCACGCTGGACATGGAATGAGCTTTGATGTCTAAACTGTAAAATTCCATGAATGGACCGATACATCTTCTGGTGGACTAAGCGCTGGTTTTGAAAAAGTCCACCTCATCATGCTTCTTCGCATTTTGATATCATGAGACCGAAAGTACTTTGCCATTGCCAGCCTTCATTAACGAGTTTGAAATGACATTGAACTGTTTTTGGAACATATGTTGGGGTACGTTTAGGGTACATTTTAGCCCCCCACCACCACCCCCATCCCTCCTCGGGTCAGCCCTCGAGCTGCAACCCTGCGAGTGTGGGACTGTTTGTGTCCGAGATGAGGCACCTGCACGCAGGAGGATGACCTGGTCGTCGAGGGGCAGCTCACAGAAGTGAGGGATCCTCTTGGCCCACTCCACCAGGGCGAAGAGCTGCTTGTCTGCCGTCTGGCAGATGTTGGTGACCGCGTCGTGGGGCTGAAACACACGCCAAGTGCGTCACTGAGGCCGCTTTGGAGGTTTCACACACCGACAACAACGGCGTCAGAACCTGCTTCACACTCACCCACAGGCTGCAAGTTGGCAGTGTCGCATCGCGGAGAAGCAACGCTTGGGAGAACTACACTACAATCTTAACTGACCTTCCTGAAGCGTGGAAAAGACATCCGTCCATCCATTTTCTAAGCCGCTTATCCTCATGAGGGTCACGAGAGTGCTGGAGCCTGTCCCAGCTGTCAACGGGCAGGAGGCGGGGTGCACCCTGAAATGGTTGCCAGACAACCGCACTCACAATCACACCTTGGGGCAATTTAGAGTGTCCAATTAATGTTCCCGGAGAAAACCCACGCAGACACGGGGAGAACATGCACACTCCACACAGGTGGGGCCAGGATCAAACCTGGGACCTCAGAACTGTGGGGCCAACTGATCCACCATGCTGCACTATATTTATATATAGATGTGTACTTATTTAAGTCTATTCTGAGTAAAAAAAAATCAAAATAAAAAAATGCAGCAAAAAATAAGCTAAAATAAGCACCGTGCCGCCTGGAAAATAAATAAAGTAATAAATTGAAAAATAATTCAAATTTGTAATTAATTGAGGAATAAAAATGTTTTTTTTTTGTCAGTCTTGGCCAATGTTTCGTGGTTGCGACGAACCGGGTCATTCAGAAATAATAAAAAATATGCATCACACGGCACTAGTGTCCGAGCAAACCACAGGATAAAAGCTAAGGATTTTTTTTTTTTGTTCTGGTCAGTTAATTTATGACTTATTGTAACGGGATTAGTGGTATGTGCTAATCATAAATCAAGGATCCCCTGCAATTGTATGTTGAAATAGTATGTACGGTAAATAAACATTTTGTGAATGAACAAATAATTGTAAATATAACTGAACTAGTTTGCATGTTCTCTCCCACATCCCAAAAACATGCAACATTAATTGGACACTGTAAATTGCCCACAGGTGTGATTGTGAGTGTGACCGTCTCCACGTGCCCTACGATTGGCTGGCGACCAGTTCAGGGTGCACCCCGCCTCCTGCCCGTTGACAGCTGGGATAAGCTCCAGCACTCCTCGTGAGGATAAGCGGCAAAGAAAATGGATGGATGGATAACTGAACTGCAACTTGAAGGAGTCTGAGCAAAGTCACGCACCGGCTACACTAGTAGCGAGCACCGGTGTTGGTCGAGAACTGGTGCTGGCGCTCTATTAAGTTCAACTTAACATCTCCAGCTTGACAACGTGCCAAACCGGGGCTGCGTTAAGTTACCGTAACAATGGCCATGAAACCAGAACGCTTGGCGTCCTGCCATTAAAAAGTGGTTGAATATTCAATCAAGAGATGTGGTCGACCCCCCCCCCCCCATTTGAATGATGGACTCCCAGAGCAGCAAAGATGTACTGCTTGTCTGGCACTAATTAATGGGCTCTGCCGAGCGAGTGCTTGTGCGGCAAAATGAAAACATTCAACAGCTGGTGCTAGTTTTGGCTTTCGGATCAAAATTATAGTTTGCCGGGTCAGTGTGAAAGGAGTCTGAAAGACTTTACGGTTAGGGAACAAAAGCGTCTTTGGCAGTGTGTCCTCCATTATCTGAGACGTACTCGCGCCCTCATTTGCCGTTTTCAGGACGCCGGCAACAGTTTTGTTTTCATTTGTTTTTGGACTTCTTTTTGTGTCAGTGTACAAGCAAAAGAATGTCGGTGCTGTGTAACAAGCGGCGGTTGCGCGGACTCACAGAGTTGCCCGCAGAGCCTCCGTCCGAATGGAGCTCAGTCTTCTGCTCCACCGCGGTCTCCGCCTCCAAGATCTTCTCCACTGGCATCTCCTCGTTAATGCCCATGCTGAACTCCAGCTCGCCCTCCCGCTCGCGGTTCCTCTGGCGCTCCTCTTGAACGGCTGCATCGCACGTGGCGGGAAAGAGAGTGATTTACACAAAGATGACGGGAGCCGCTAATGATGGAGAAACCCGTTCAGGGCTGTTTATCATGTCGACTGCGCCGTTCTGCCCATTATGATTTCCAAAAGCGCAGCCATTTCATTGAGTATGTACCATAATTTCCAACCTACAAGCCGCAACTTTTTTCACACACCTTCAACCCTGCGGTGGTGTGGCTAATTTGTACATTTTTTCTTAAAAAAAAAAAAAAAAAAAAGAAGAATGAGATCAGTGGAATATACGTGCCGAGGAAGTGACTTTTACCGGCCCTTTTAGTGCTGCGCTAGCGCTGTGGTAGCGTGTTGCTGCTGTGTTACTGGCACGTCTCAGTGATATTTACCGGTAACTTTTATTATATAACTGGCCCTGTTAGCGTTAGCGCGGCACCAGGATTAGCGCTAGCGTTAAACTCTTCCTGTGTACCGTCTTTCCTTGCAAATATTTCGTATTTCAATGTGGGCATTTGCGGCTTTTACACGGCTGCGGCGTATATATGTACCAAGTGGTATTTCCTTTAAAAACTTACTCGGTGAGGCCTGCAACCAGTTGCGCTCTGTAGGCCGGGAATTACGGAACATATCCACGATAATAAGAACAGACAAAATAACTCTGCGATTCTGTTTTTTCTGTTTTGAGCGTGGGCCACCGAGTCCCCCCCCCGTCCATTCCCCTTTTTTAATCGATGTGCAGTGCGATTAAAAAAAAAAAGAAAAAAAAAAACATTGGGGCCATCCCTCAAATTCTTAGATTTTTGAAGTTACCCCACTTTTGTTTAAGATCACAAATTTAAATAGACTAACATAATCCAAGTGAACTTAAAATGCCGTTTTGAAACGGTGATCTCATTTAATCAAGGAAAAACAAAAATATATACTACTCGCAGCGCTCAAGGTTTATGATTCACTCTCGTTTTTGTTTCGGATACATTTGAAAGAAACAGTGAACACGGACACTTCTTTATCTCCAGCCAAGTGAAATTGGAGGTGACTGCAGCAGCACGAGAAAAAGACATTTATGCCTCTGCTATATGGCAGATTTTTGAACAGATTTCATAAGCCTTTGAACGCCTTTGGTGCGGCACCATGTTGCGCGGCGCTGCGGTCTACCGGGGTTCTACGGGAAGAGCTGCAGCAAGAAAAAGAGGCAGAGAAGGCCTTCACTACGTTGTATCGAAGAATGAGCATTGTTCCATTCTCTGCGTGCGTTGCTGATATGTGTTAAAGAGGTCATTGCTTAAAAGGTTTATTTATCGTATATATATATATATATATATATATATATATATATATATATATATATAGAGAGAGAGAGAGAGAGAGAGATCTACATGTTCAATACACCACCAAATCCAAGACAAATTACATTACCAAGAGTAGGTTTAAAATATCAATGCCATACTCATCCGACCCTCATCTTTTCCGTCTTCTTTTATCCGCCTTACATGTTTGACCGCTATTGAAAGACGGGGAAAGGGTAGAATTGGGAAAGTGAAGGGAAGACACGGGTTAGAGATGGAAACCCGACCCACTGCACCATAAGCCTACCGTGGGAACACTGTTCCAACTCCCAACTACTGAGCGATCACTAATAAGTACCTAAAAGTACACCTCGCATCCTGTTTCTTTGTCCCTTCCCTTGCTGCTTGGTTGGTTTTGTTTTGACTATGCGATACATATTTGGCAAGAAGAAACCTGCATACCTTCCCTCTTCATGCCCATGGCCAGGCACTTCTGGTAGCGGCAGTACTGGCAGCGGTTGCGCTGGCGTTTGTCCACCAGGCACTCCTTGTTGTCCCTGCACGTGTAGCTCAAGTCTTTGCGGACCGTCCTCTTGAAAAAACCTTTGCAGCCCTCGCAACTGTACACGCCGTAGTGCTTGCCTAGCGCGCAAAAAGCGCAGGCGCGGCGAGAAAGGAGAAAGTGAGCCTGAACAAATATTTACGGTCAAAGCGGCACACGCGGGTTGCCTTTTAAAAGCGTTCAGGACGCCGCGGTCGATTCACTCACCAGACGAGCGATCTCCACAGATGACACACAGGCGCTTCTGAGACAACATGATTCCCGGGCTGTGCGCAGACATGGGCCTCAGGCCGAACGGGGGCTTGATGTCCTCGGAGCTGCTGATTGAATGCATCCCTGACATGGCGCCTGAAGCTGAGAGCTGGACCGACAATGAACCACACAGAGAACTGTCATGTGAGGGATTCCCTTTGAGGTAAATAGTGGCAATAGGACCCTCAATTCTGTTAAAAAAAGTTCTTCAGTTTATTCACTTTAAGATCCACAATACAAATTAAAGCGATGGGCGTGACTTTACAAGAAAATATGAACACCATCTTTGGCCAGGAAATTCTGTAGCCCCCGTGGAAACCAACATCTTCCAGCGACCTAAAATAGCAGCCTAAGTTTGGGAAAGACGCATTCAAAGCAGAAGCTAATTATATGCAGCGAAGCCACATTTATCACAGGGGGAACGTTGCAGACCCACCAGCAACACATCCATCCATTTCCTTCGCCGCTTATCCTCACGAGGGTCGCGAGGAGCGCTGGAGCCTATCCCAGCCGTCGAAGGGACAGGAGGCGGGGTACACCCGGAACTGGTCGCCAGCCAATCGCAGGGCACATCGAGACAAATGACCGCACTCACAATCACACCTAGGGGCAATTTAGACTGTCCAATTAATGTTGCGTGTTTTGGGAATGTGGGAGGACACCGGAGTGCCCGGAGAAAACCCGCGCAGGCACGGGGAGAACATGCAAACTCCTTGAACTTAAGTGGAAATGCCACCGCGCCGCCAAACAGCATTGCAGTCGAAGAAAATTTGTGATATTTAAAGAACACTTTTTATAAATAATTTTACCCCGCTAACCCGACATTAGATAGGCGCAAATGCCGTTAAGAGGGTGGGCTTAGCGCAGGCAGCCGTATGACAAGTCTCCACGTGAGTGGCTGGGGCGTGTGCCGTGGCTGACAGCAGCTGTCGGCGCGTGTGCTCACTGCGCTTATTTTGCGATTCTCCTCGCATTAGACAGCTGAAATGCATCGGTGACAGGAAATAAGTGTGTTGCAAAAATGCATTTAAAAAATAACGGCGGGGATGAACAGCCGACTGTGACATCGTGATATGAAACACTGTATATTAAAATGAGTATATCTGACGAAATCTATGAAAACGGCCCAAATCGATATTAAGTGATGACGTGCATGAAATGTACACGCAGGCCATTTCATTTTGCTTTGAAATCTCAATTTACTTACCTGGGTGTGGCTGATGGGTCCAAATCCGAGAGAGGGGGACACCATTGGAGAGTTGACCGAGAACGGCGACCCGATGACATTGGTGGGACTGTTGGGGGCCGAGCTGTTGGGCTGCTGGGAAGACATGGCTCTAATAACACAGGATGATGTCCCGCCAGATGGATAGCAGTCTGAGGGTGACATTCGGATATTTGTACCGGAACATCCTTATGACAACTTGAACATTTGATTAAGATGCAATAAAAGAGCTGTGTCAAACATCGGGCCTGTTAGATAACGCTTTGGTCAAGTCCTGCATCATCCTGAATTTCCCCATTGCGAAACTGTCTTCTCTATAATCACAGCCTTGTCTAAAATTGTAGTCAGTTACTTAGACGAGGACCAAATTTCATTTTAAGTTAAATATAATTCTCTTCTTCCACAATAATACCGTAGTCTTACGTGTGCGGTTAAGTGTTTGGTTGCTGGCAGCGTTTCAGTTTTAGGCTGCTGGATTAATGCCGCAGCAACGAACGCATCCACTTCGCCCGAATGAAACTAAAATCAAACTCAAATCTTAAAGGGCACACCGCGGAAACTTCCGCGGTATAATGCAGCCCACATGAGGCGAAGACTACGTACAGGACATCCGTTGGACGCTCAAAGCCTTGGCTCGTAATATTAGCCCGCTAACATTAGCAAGGCACAAGGTGCGAATTTGTCGCGATTGAAATGACTCCAACGCGCTTCCTTGAACGCAAACATCCCCACCGCGCAGCTCGGTCGGCGACGACAGCCGCTTGAAATCCGCGTGTGCCGTCGCGGTTTAATCTTCTTAACGGGGCTTCGCAGGGATTCGAGCTAACCTAGCCCAGCGTGGCTACATTTAGCCTGCCGCTGACTTACATGTCGGCAGCCAGGCGAGCCCAATCACGGCAAGCAACGTGTTCGCTCGCTCGGCGGCTCGAGGCGGAAAACGCTCACCAAGCACACGATCGACGCATCGTTGAGAGCGCGCCCGTGTGTCCTTATTTCGCTTCCCGGGAAGCAACGCCAGCGGCAGACAGCGAGGCCGCCGCTCGGATCCAGTTGACTTGAAGTTGACGCTGTTGTTGTTTACTGGCCATGGTGGCTCAGCGCCAGCTCCTCTCGAGCCAAAATGTCTCCCGGGACCACCCAGTAGCGCGGTCACGTGACAGGGGCCGCACAGGAAGCGGAGGGGAGGGGCTCCGCCCCGTTTTTTCAGGCAAAGTACGCCATGAGAAACAAACTGAGGCTCGACGTGACAACTTTTTAAGGAAATTAAGCATGCAGATCAAAGTAACATTAACATACTGCTATTCAATAAAAACAGCAAAGGCCTCTTCATGTAAAACGTTGCTTCAAGGGGAAATCCAGTGCTTTGCATGAACAATGTATCCAATAGGTCGTGTAATATGTACTCTATTTTGACAATCTGATGTTAAATCCTCTCTCGTTTAATAGTGTTTTGAGGAAAAAAAAATGTTTTATCATCAATTACGAACTTTAATGCAGCCCTACGGGGGACAAACCAGTGCAATCTGTAGGCCGGTCCGAAGCCCGGATAAATGCAGAGGGTTGCGTCAGGAAGGGCACCCAACGTAAAAACAGTGCAAAACAAATATGAGTGTTCATCTCAAGACGTTTATAAAACAGTGGTGAGGCCGGCCATGATTTACAGATTAGAGACGGTGGCACTGAAGAGACAACGGGAAGCAGAACTGGAGGTAGCAGAAATGAAGAAGTTGAAGTTCTCGCTAGGAGTGAGCAGGTTGGATAGGATTAGGAATGATCTCATTAGAGGGACGGCCAAAGTTGGATGCTTTGGAGACAAGGTTAGAGAGAGCAGACTTTGATCGTTTGGACATGTTCAGAGGCGAGAGAGTGAGTATGTTGGTAGAAGGGTGCTGAGGATGGAGCTGCCAGGCCAAAGAGCGAGAGGAAGACCAAAGAAAAGGTAGACGGATGCTGTCAGAGAGGCCATGAAGACTGTTGGGGTTAGAGAGGAAGATGCAGGAGATAGGCTCCGGGACAAGCCGAAAGGAAAAGAAGAAGAATTACGAACTTTCAGGGGCGCTGCCATTTTCGCATGTCACATGACTTTACATGCGCAGATGTGACATGTAAGACGCCGCACCAGAGGCTCGATTACATTGTGCACCGCGCTGATTTCTCGGATTTATCCTCCTCTGATGAAGAAATAGCAGTATCGGGTGATCGGGAAGACGGAGGAATACTTCCATACAGATTTGAACCTGTGGCTGTAAATAATGTCGAATATTCGGATGGTTCTTCGGGCGGAGAGTCTGACCACTCGGAGGCCGACGCGCGGGTCGTAAGTGCGTAAACAAAGGCCGGTGGCGGAGGCCGTTAACCGAAGCTCGGCTTGCTCGTCCGGCCGGGGCTACCTGGCATGCACACATCATGGAACTCGGGTCTGCGTCACAAAGGCGCAGTATTGTGCCCACCAAGGCGCAGTATTGTGCCCTTGATCTTTTACTCTATGTGACGGAAATCACGAGGGAGGAGCGCTTACCTGTATGCTAACGCGGAAAATGAAAGGCGGTGGGATATTATTTTTCTAATATCAAGGCAAACTCCATTTATTCAATTTTTTTTCCAAAAGTAAAACCTGTATATTAGTTGACCGCAAGCAAAGTGAAATGTTTATTATTTCTTTGAAATTTGATGACAATGGCAGAAAGACAAAAGAATAAACAAATCCAGTATTTCACAAAATTCTCGAATCTTTCAAGTGACTAACAAAATAGCATCTTAACTGTAATGTTGGCCTCCTGAAAAGAGTTGGGATTAAGCTTGTTCGCTTAGCTCGGCGATACATCAGCACGATTGGAGTTTGAGACCGGGCAGCGTGATAGCAGCGTCAGGCAATCGTCCACAAAGCCAAGTCACCGTGAAGCGCAGAGCCGCAGAACGTCCAAAGTCTTTCGTCGGAAGCGTTAGCCGACGTCCTCGCTTACGCAGCTGGACTTGTGTACCGGATCGGGAGGCTTTGAAGAGTGCGCCGACTAGCAACTCGTGAAAAAAGCTTCAGCGAATTGGCGAGAGTCCGAAAAAAAAGTCAGAAGAATGCTCTCTGATGGTTAGCAAGTCCTCTCCTGTGTACTTGAGTCCCGAGACGCTCGTCAAACACAAAAACACAAACCGTAACGGAGAGCATTCCGCAGGCTACAACACTGCACGTTGTGTAATTCAGCAAAAAAAAAAAAAAAAAAATGTGACGTCAGTGAAAACAACCCATAGTAAAGTAACCATGACAGTAAAAGTTGTATGGAAAGATAGTTTACAAAAAGGCCTGAATGAAATGTAATGCCTGTAAACTCCATCTTCATTTGGCAATTGGATTGAGCAATCTGGGGGATTTCGAGAATGGCGTCACTGTCCTGAAGGAGATGAAGGCTTGGAATGGTTTGAATCCGTCGAGAAATGTGGAAAGAGGAGGAAAATAAAATACATCCTCAATGATGAGCATGAGCTTCGGGTCACAAGGGTCTCGGATGTGCATGAGGAATAAATGCAGTGGGAAACGCTGCTCATCCAGCAGCGTCTGAAGGGAAGTTCAAGCGCAGTTTGGAATAACCACTTCCACATCGGGCAACTAAAACAAGGTAGTCGCCACTCGGGTCGTATTGATTTTTCGCGGAAATGAAGTGCACAATATTTGTTTGCGAGTGTCCGCAGTGGCACCGCGTGACGTCCGGGACCGGCACAACATTTTCACGATGTTCTAAATCGGTTTCCGGGTGATTGCTTGTGAACGTCAACAATCAGGTAGCCGCCGCATTGTGCGGTCCTAAAGAGAGACAAACGGGAAAAACTGCTTTGGTAAGAGATGTTCTTGAAGAGGAGTCCGTCAACAAGACAAGCGGCATTCTTACGACAATTGTGGCGCTGGTGCTCACCGCAAACATCCATTTTTTTCAAGATTCGATGTTCTCTTCTTGAATCCGGATTGATCATGATGGAAAGGACCGCGACCCTTTATCTCCTGCTCATTTCAGGTTTTTTGGGGTTTTTTTTTATATCCAGTTTACAAATGTATATGTAAACATTTTCATGATATTTGGAATTATACAATGCAAAATAAACGAGTGCTTGTTGCCTAAGCGATGGGCCGTCATTCCCCAGAATTCTGCTCCTTTAAAGCGGCGTTTTGCGAGTTCCACCACATCTCGCTCCAGAGGAGCCACCAAGAAGCGAAGGCCTACTGCAGACGGGTGCACGCGGGCCTCGCCTCCATCAACGACCTGACAGATATGAACCGTCTGGTGGCTTCGGTTCCAGACGACGCCGTCAGATCGTGGATTGGGCTCGAGTTGGGAAACGCATCGAGGTGGCACTGGGCTGGGCCTGATCGAAAACTGGATTTCTTAAACTGGAAGTCGGGAGAACCACAGGGTTTGGGTCGTCATTCATGCGCAGCTATGGATCTGCAGGGAGAATGGTTTGAAAGTGAGTGTGAAACCCAAAGGAGCTTTGTTTGTCACAGTAAGTATAAACTTGGAACTTTATAATCCTTTAATTGCAGTCACTGTTTGACCGGCGTCACAAATCCTGCTTAACAAAAGAATCTCACAGGCAACAGCGACGCTCCAAGTGATTCCATTTTTGTCGCCGGCGCTAAATCATGGCGGGACGCCCAAAAGCATTGCGAGGATTTATCTTTGGATCTAGTCAGCGTCGGCTCAGCAGAAGAGAACACGGCAATCCGGAACGTGTCCGCGGCTCAAAACGTGTGGATCGGCCTCTTCCGAGATCCGTGGGGGTGGTCCGACGGGAGCCGGTCGTCGTTCCGCTACTGGAAACCGCGGCAACCGAGCTATCGCAAGCGTCAGGGTTGCGTTGCGGCTGTATTCAAAGATGGTGGCCGGTGGAACGATCTGAACTGTAGCAGCCAACGCAGCTTTGTCTGTCAAGGCCGTGAGTTGACCCGTCTATTCGCCATCACGTAGAACTCGACGTCGCGTGAGCTGTACAAGAAACTGGCAATCAACCAACAAACACACACAACTAAATATCATTTATAATTGTCTGATAGTTTGGAGTGCAACTACTCTTTAAACGCAAAAATTCATGGCAATATCGTGCAATGCTTGAAAGACTGTTTTTTGTTTGAACTGGAAACATTTACAGTTGTGTCGTAGGGGCTAGTAGTTTATATAACAACAGTGTTTCCAGAGCCTGAAGACAAATATATTTGAAAATGACAACGAACGCGTTGTGATCCATTGGTGGCTCAATATTTCACCCACCAGAGTCAGTCAATTTGTAAGAAAAATGAGACGAGAACATAATTTTTCAACAAACTGTATGCAGTGACACGATGGGTTCTCCCTGTCCCTGTGTGGGTTTTCTCTGGGTACTCCGGTTTCCTCTCACATCCCGAAAACACGCAACATTAAATGAACACTCTAAATTGCCCCTAGGTGTGACTGCGAGTGCGGTTGTTTGTCTCCATGTGCCCTACGATTGTCTGGCGACCAGTCCGGGCTGTACGCCGCCTCCTGCCCGTTGACAGCTGGGGTAGGCTCCAGCACTCCCCGCGACCCTTGTGAGGATAAGCGACAAAAAAAATGGATGGGTGCAGTGATAGTCACTGATGGTGTAGTGGTACACACGCCTGCCTTTGGTGCTGGCAGCATGGGATCGATTCCTGCTCAGTGATGATGTCGATATCTGCCTTGGGGCTGACTGGCGACCAGTTCAGGGTGTAGTTCACCTTAACCTGAAGTTAGCAGGGATATGCTCCGGGTGTCCTGTGACCCTTGTGAGGATAAGCGGCTTGGATAAAGGATTGCTGGATGTATGCAGTGAAACCTGCGCCATCGGCTGCTAGCCCGACCATCAAAACGCACAAGCGACTGTCGCAGAGCCCCAAAAGTTTGAAGGTGTCTTTTGACACTACAAGATGGTGGCCAAAAGTTTGTATTTCCCGAGTGATACTAAAAAAAGATCTTTTCTTACCTTGGCCCAATCAAGGTCGGGAATCAAAGGTCTAAGCTCGGCTAACGGCCTCCCGGGCCGCCGAAGCTCAGCTCACGGCCCGCCACCAGAGCTCGCTTGTCACATTCCGAGTCATTCCCGTCCGAAGAACCATCTGAATTTTAAAAATTATTTCCAGTCACAGTTTCAAATCTGTATGGACGTATTCCTCCGTCTTCCCGATCAACCAATACGTCTATTTCTTCACTCACAATCACACCTAGGATAAATCCGAGAAATCAGCGCTGACAATAACTGTGTCGCAACGTAACCAAGCACATGACACGTCACATCCGCTCATCTGACTCCCAAAATGTCAGCGACCGGGAACATTCGAAATTGACGATATAAATAACGTTAAATGATATCTGATGAAAATCTTTATTTTGAAGTTACAGTACCAATGACATGAGTCAAAACTACGGGACAGTACAATGGTTTGTACTTCCCTGACAATGAGTACAGTTGCTACACCTCCAGTGTGTACTGCATCCAGCGCAGTCTTATTATTTACCAAACTCACATTTTACATATTGTGCATGCCAACAAACGTATTCAGATATGCGCAGTCTTTCTTTTAAGACGTCTACTTATGCTTACTGTTTCTTTCTTTCTTTCTTGTTTGTTTTTTTGTAGTATAGTTCCCAGTCCTTAGTTCAAACTTTCTCAAAACAGAAACTCGACAACGTCCCCGCGGACAAGAGGGTGTTGTCACGGAAACACACTCTTGGAAAGTAGAAAATATTACACAAGCGCAAAGCATTGCAGCAGAATATAGTGGGAGGAAAAAAAAAAAGGACTGTAATAAGCTAACATTTGTTTTGTTCATCGAAGCCGCAGCTTAATTGTTAACAGGCATGACAAAAATCAAATTCAATCATTTCATACATCATCTGCAAGTCATAATGACTTGCAGAGTTTATATTAATAGTACTGTGTGATCTCGATCAGGATTGACCAGCTTTTATTTGACAAAAGGCACCAATTAAAACATATAAAGACTTGGATATGTGTTTAACGACTGTGTGTGAGATTCCCTTTTGAATCGTCCATCCCATTTTCTTTGCCGCTTATCCTCACGAGGGTCGCGGGGCGTGCCGAAGCCTATCCCAGCTGTCAACGGGCAGGCGGCGGGGTACACCCTGAACTGGTTGCCAGCCAACCGCAGGGCACATGGAGACAAACATAGACACTCACAATCACACCTAGGGGCAATTTAGAGTATCCAATTCATGTTGCATGTTTTGGGATGTGGCAGGAAACCGGAGTGCCCGGAGAAAACCCACGCAGGCACGGGGAGAACATGCAAACTGCCCCCGTTTTGAGTCAAACAACTGAAATTGATGACGTTTTCCAGGGCGTTCAAATTTATTCCCACGTGCGTCCGCGCACACAACTTCGACTGTACAGTATAACAAACTGACGTGTCTCGTCGCTATTGGGTTATCTTTGGTGCGGCCCGCAAAGTTGCAGCAACCAGTCAGACGAGCGCACGAGAGACGCCGCCGACGACCGTCAAGACGCCTTCGAACGCGTCGTCTTCACAGGCGGTTGCATTTCCTTCCACCGCAGCGACGCCCGCCCAGCAATTAAGTACAGGTACTAAATGTGCCACCAGGAGAGGCCGCAAAGCGGACCGCAAATCTTTTGCCACATCTCCAGCAAGCAAAGTCCACTGAATTGCAATGTTTTAAAAAAATAAAATGAATCACAGCAAGGTCACATTTCTCTGCAACAGGTGGCGTATCGGCATTTACGACGCTGATGGGGACACTGAACACAACACAATCATCCGGCGGAACATCATCTGAAACTGGACCACCTTCGACTTCAGGTACACTCGATGAGTGAGAAACACAATCCACCCATCTATTTTCTTAGCCGCTTATCCTCACAAGGGAGCGCTGCAGCCTATCCCAGCTGTCAACGGGCAGTAGGCGGGGCACGGGCTGAACTGGTTGCCAGCCAATCGCAGGGCACACGGAGACAAACAGCCGCACTCACAATCCCACCTTGGGGCAATTTAGAGTGTCCGATTAATGTTGCATGTTTTGGAGATGTGGGAGGAAACCGGAGCACCTGGAGAAAACCCACACAGGCACGCAAAGAACATGCAAACTTCACACAGGGCGGGTTCGGGATTGAACCCAGGACCTCAGAACTGTCCGGCCAACGCTTTCCAGCTGAGCCACCGTGCCGCCCCACTTTAGAACAATTAATCAAAAAATTACATTTACAACACTTGGAAATACCATACAGTGAATATGAAATAATTTAGCTGCACTTTTGACAGTGCCTTCATGAGTTGAAATATTTCTGAAGTTAAAAAAAAAAAAAAGCTCAAGTGAGGAGAAAAGTGAGTGGAAATAGTTGTTATCAGGTATTTTGCCATCTAGTGGACGGGGGAAGTAAGGCATCTCTGTCAAAAACAAACAGGAAACTGATAGTGGAACAGAACTTCGTGTACTAACATTTACACACTAATTGATTGAGATTTTTTTCTCTCCCCTCCCCCAGGACAGCTGATCCTAATTCGTGAAGACGTGACTTGGCTGCAGGCCTTGCGTTACTGCAGGGAGCACCACAAGGACCTGGTCCACGTCACAGGGCGAAGCATTCAGGATCGAGTGGCCCAGATGGCTCGGAACGCCACATCGTCCCGCATTTGGCTCGGGCTGCGCTACGCTTGCAACTTTGACCTTTGGTTCTGGAGCGGTGCGTCCGCCGACTGTTACCAGAACTGGGCGCCTGGCCAAGGGCCGTCATCAGAGCGCGTGTCTGAATGCGGACTAGCTGGTGCCGTGGTGACCACAGGGGGGCAGCAATGGGTGGGCTTGCCTGAGACGCAGCGACTGAACTTTATCTGCCAGGACTGCGCCGGATAAGGAAGGTTTAGCGAGACGCGTGAGCTGGTTGCGCTACTTTCCCTTTGCGATATTCACAGGTTTCGTCTCTGTACTACCCCCCCACCCCCACCCCTCAAGCGCACTCGTGTGAGAGGAAAACCCAGGACCGCCTCCTCCATTGTTCGCTGCGAATGTCATTAAATATGAAAAACACGGCAGCGCGCGGGGCCAGCGCATTCATGAGCAGACGGGAGAGTGACGTGAGAACATTGATCGGCCGCTTTCACTCAGGGGGGGGTGTTAATATTTGCATGTTGACCTCTGCCGTTTGGGCTGCGAGAAACTCTTTTTGGGGCCACCCTGGACCCCGTGCAGAAGGCCCGCTGCCCCCCCCCCCCTTTCCCCATACTGACCTTGTCCGCAGCGCCGAGGTGTGCGGCGACCAGCTATAACCGTGAGAAAAAGTTCATGATGTTCTAAGCTGCTGACCATTCGAGTGTGAATAAGGAAATAACCAATAAATCACAATCAAAAACAATAAATGAACAAAATGGTGGCTGATTCATTGATGTACATTAAAATGACTATAAAACATCGTGTAAAAGTTGCACAAGATCTATAAGCAGTTGCACCTTTGCAATGTGCAGAATATACTTTTACTAAAATGAATACCTCTTCTAGAAATATTTCAAGACTCTGAAAATTGAAAATGTCAAAAGATAACTTTTGTATTTGGATGTTTATGAAGGTTGGCGAATAAGTTCATCCGCTTTCTAAATAATGAGCACTTAAAGCCCCGCTGACATCCGAATATACATTGTAAGATAGATATTGTAATGAAAAATACATATAACATTATTCACTCAATATGAGCAGAAAGCGCGTCATCCATGCGCAAAGTTGCGGAAGTCTCATTCGACATCCAAGTGGCAGGCATATTGCCTGCAACGTCTGTTCATGACATCACACCAGGACATTCGCCATGGAAAACACGCCGCGCCACCCGCTATGGGACACGGAAGCTCTTTTCGAAGAAGGGAACATCTCACAAGCGAATGAAGTGACCGGGGAAATATTACCCTATCGTTTCCATATTTAGAGGATATGCGGATCACTTCTAACTAACAATAGACTTGCAGATAGTATGTATGAGCCAGCCGGGCCGAAGTCATTCGCCACGGAGACAATCGAGTCAAGTGATCGGGGAAGTAATACCCTATCGTTTCGAGCCATATTTAGATGATATGCGGATCACTTCTAACTAACAACAGACTCCCAGGCAGTATGTATGAGCCACCCCAGCCAAAGCCGTGCTCGGCAGACGCGGCGCCGACGTGCACATCGACACATTTAGCATACGTACGCGGATTTTTTTATGTTCTGAGAGTATTACGTCCCCCACCCTCAACTATAGTTTTTCTTTTTTTAGTGAGGCCCCGGAGCTCAGTGGTTATAGCACTGGTTTGGTAAACCAGGGGTTGTGGGTTCGTATCCCACTGGGGCCTCCACTCCCTGAGAAGGGTTGCGTCAGGAAGGACATCCGGCATAAAAATTGTGCCAAACATATATGTGCGTTCATTTGAGATGACACGCTGTGGCGACCCGGAAAGGGACAAGCCGAAAGAAACTTACTAGTAGTGCTATACACGCCTACCTGTCATTTGGAACCCACGAAGCTCTCATCCTTTGCACCCGTGCAATCCATTTTTCACGACAAAAAGTCAAAGGTAGCAGGCATTTGAAGAGTTTTTCCTCCCCTGGCAATTACAGGGAAGAAATTAAGTATTTGAACACCCTGCTAGATTGCAAGTTCTCCCACTTCGAAAATCATGGAGGGGTCAGAAATTTTCATGGTAGGTGCATGTCCACTGTGGTAGAGAACATCTAAAAAGAAAAATCCAGAAATCACAGGGTATGATTTTTTTAATGATTTATTTGTGTGATACAGCTGCAAATAAGTATTTGAACACCTGAGAAAACCAACGTTAATATTTGGTACAGTGGCCTTTGTTTGCAATTACAGAGGTCAAACGTTTCCTGTAGTTGTTCACCAGGTTTGCACACACTGAACGAGGGATTTTGGCCCACTCCTCCACACAAATCTTCTCTAGATCGGACAGATTTCGGGGCTGTCGCTGAGAAACACGGAGTTTCAGCTCCCTCCAAAGATTCTCTATCGGGTTTAGGTCTGGAGACCGGCTAGGCCACGCCAGGACCTTGATATGCTTCTTGATCAGCGAAGCCATTATTATTATTAAGACACTCACTCACATCCTGCTGGTCCACTCTGTCTTGGTATTAGTAATTTATATTAACGCTGATTCTGATTTTGCCCGGCTGATGAGCCTCTTGTCAGCCGTCGATTAGCTCGAGCACGTCGTCCCTTCGCTTCGCCGCCGCCGGCGAGCCTCCCATCAGTTCCACGTTAACGTCTCGATCGCCCCCGCGCCGTCCGTTTGCGGGCCGTCTCCACCCCGCGCCGCCCCGGTCGTCTTTTCTCACCCTCCGCTCCTCTTGTGCGCTGTCCAGCTGGCCCTGACCTTCGACCTCCTGGGCCTCACTCCTGACCTCCGGGGGGCATTCCCACGCCACACCCTTTTGTGTCCGGTTCCCCACGGCAACCGAGCGGGCGCTCCCTCCGCGTCTTTGGGGATGACGGCGACGGGCATCGCGTAATGCCGCCGAGTTCGGGCCCGATGCCACGTAACGGCCGGAACATTCGGTCCGGATGAAAAGGGACATCAAATCATCCACCGCAAAAGATAGTAATCACCAGTTTTGATTGATATTAATGGCCGAAAAGAATTGCACTTTGTTATGTTTTAGGCCTTGTATGTTCTGCAACAGGAAATACTAAATATTACAAATAGAACTATGTAACTAACTATAATAACACACACACTGTGGAATGAATAGTTCCCTTACATATGTCAAAATTGAGAATCTTTATTGAATTAATAGATTGTAGCTATTGGAGGTTTTAATGAATGGGTTTATGAAAAAGACAATCCATGAATCAAATATCACTCCGGAGGTCAATTTATAACGTGACACAATAAAACAGATCATTATTGAACGTGCTGATTTTGATCGTTTTGATAACAGGATTTTTTTTTTCCCCTTGTAAAATGTCAAAACTGGAAAAACTCGAGTCGACTACTTCACATCTCGGTACCTGTCATGCGCACTGGTGTGATTCTTTTCTTCTCTGACACCCCCCCCCCAACCTCACCCATCGCCACGCACCCCCCCCCCTCTTCTTTTTCCTTCTGTCACTTTCACAGCTAATTGTAGAAAAGGAGATTTTCTCCTTTGAGGCCCAGTCTCTTAGGTAACCCCGCTCCTGCATGAAATGAGATGGATGGAGGGGAAGCGGCGGAACCTGGAGCCAAAACGGAGCAGGCGGCGCTCGAGGTCGGATGCACGCGGCCGTGGACGCGCCGTAGAGTTTTACGGGTTGACGGACGCAGTAGTCATAACTTGGACTATCGTGAAAATGCGTGACTGAGGGTGCATGTTGTAAGTATTTAGTTAGACTGGACCTTGTACAAACCACCTTGGTTCTCTAACAATTCACTTTTTTTTTTCCCAAGCGGAAACTTTGAACTGCTTTTGAACGAAATCTTTGAACCGTGTGCGCAATTTATTGTTTTTTTGTCGATAAATTTGCCGTGTATTTGTAAAAAAAAATTGCTATAGCACTGTAGTATCCGGTGTGGGGGCGAAACGCTGCTTTTTCTGTGTGACCGGGAGTCTGGTGCTGATTGTCCAAACGCAATTCTTGTACCGCACATCCAAGAGTTGTGGATGGACGTCAGGCCCCAGACTCCCACTCAAACACGTCGATTCTGCACGAGGAATTGTAATTCAGAATGATGAAGATCATTTCATTTTCTTTCGGGACTGGCGCATCTATTTGCCTCAGGATGCGGACAATTGGGTGCACACTTCATGCTAACTATTTCGTTTGTCTTACATTGTTTGAATGAGGCCGAATACAATTTCAAATTTGATAAATATAATTCATATCCTAATAAAACGAATACTTGTCTCAGTGTGCATATGTTTTTTTTTTTTTAAAGTTTATCATCCTGACACAAAATATGACTTTAATCTTGTTTTGGACACAAGCTCTTCATAAATTATCACATGATGTATAATAGCTGCAACATAGATCAATGCTAAAGTACTGTACGTCGTAAAACTTTTATTAGGTGTTTCTTATCCGTGCTGTATGACTTATAATACAATTTGGCTCTTCAGTGTTTTTTGAGTGAGGGTTTGAGCAATGTACGTCTGATTATGATTTTGGAAACCCTCATGGCTTTTCTCCACTCAGGTGACAACAATAAAATGTTATTATGGTTATGGTTATTTTTCTGGGTTATTGTCCGAAAAGGACAAAAGTAAAGGCAACAGAAGATATAAACATACAAAAAGCATCAAAATAATGTCGGGCACCGGAAAATGACAGTTAAATAAAAAATGAAGAAGGTGTAATTCTTAGGTCAGAGGCCAGCAACCCATCACTCAATGGCCACGTGTAGTAGCAGGCATAAGTGACGTGCCTATATGGCGGCCATGTTGGTAGGGGCAACATTCCCACCAAGGCAACACATTTACATTGGAAATAAATCTTAACTTGCTCATAATTCAACTAATTTTCATTTTTTACTCAACACTATCTATCTATCTATCTATCTATCTATCTATCTATCTATCTATCTATCTATCTATCTATCTATCTATCTATCTTTTCTTTGATACAAGCAAAATATGACGACAAAAATCCAAAGATATGCCGTATCCCTACGGTAGAATTTATAAATTTCTGGTATTGCATATTTTTACTCATACTTCCTTCCTTGTTATCGACTGGATGTGGGGGTAATATTGTTGCCAATGGTTACCCTACGAGATGCCGCAAAAAAAAAAAAAAAAAAGAAATCAATGAGGTACAGCCACCTTCTTGCAGTCGCTTGGCTAATTATCGGGATAAGTAAAGTCCTCTTTTAGACACCTGATACTTTTCTTACTTTTCAATTTTTCTTCCAAGGGATAGATACCAGATAGCAGATAATCGCCCCGAGTTATAATAAAAATTCATGATGAGGCTCACAAAACCGAGCGAGGCCGTAAAAAAAAAGACTAACAACGTCATTGTTTGGGTTATTTTTCTCGGCAAGCCCATCTTTTCCATTTTGTTTGTATTAAGGGTCACATTGCAACAGGGGGAAAATCGTTAGTTTTAATGTTATGGGAATAAAGTTGCAATTTTAACGTGTAATTGTCAGAAATCCCAAAACAATGGATATGCAACAGAGCTCCCACTTTAAGTGTGAAAATTACTTTATAGAGTATTGGGATGGAACAACATACTTGTACTCTTTCCTCCACAGCGCCATCTTCTGGAAGTGCAGTGCCGATCCATCCAAAACTGCAGAAAACAATGAAAGTTTAACATTGGAAACTCAGAACTGTGATTGCAACGACGCTGACCCACTTCCGCCTATCAGCAGGCTTGCAACGCTCTGATTGGGTCGCTCAATCAAAGACGACCGATATGCAGCGACTGATATGGTTCCATCCCCATCGTCTGGTCGGGTTCTCCCACTGATTTAAAAAAAAAAAAAAATGGATAGCGCATACATATTTAGCGGTGTCTAGCGGTTGAAGACAGTTTTCCGCCATCTTAGTACTCCCAAAAACGTGTGGAGGACATGATTTACAGGTTGGATTATGGCGGGGTTTTTCCTCAAAATTTGGCATATAGAATTAAAACTGGTCACGTGTGCTTGGCAATTTTTCAGTTCTGGTAACATGAAGAATTTTTAATTCGACTTGGTAAGCCAAAAAAGGCGTAGTGCAAAGGAAAGACATAACACCACGACTAGCAAGAAACCTTGCATATTACCTAGTGCCCGAGTTCCGTGACGTTAAACTTTCCCAAAATACTCTGTCTAGCGCTAGCATCGTAACATAGCAAAAAACTAAGCATTTTTTTTGTCATAAAAACATTAAACTTCAAGTCAATCAGTTAGAAAAACTTTTGGAAATAATGGGAAAATACATCCTAATCGCATTGTTCATGTGTTGTCTCTGCGCCGTCCTATTTCAGACAGAAAATGTGAACTTGTTTCCTCGCATTTGAAAATGTAATTCAATTTGCTGAGTCATGTATTATGAAATTCATCGAAAATTTAACACAAAATGTTTTTTCTTGCTTATCCACTGAAGAAGTTTGGGAAAATATTGACATTGTCGGCCTATAAAGGGGAAGCAGAGAGTGAACAGTGAACAACAACCATAAACAAAACTCTGTTCAAGTGAATTAAGCTCATCAGAAAATGAGAAAAAAAAAACATTTACAAACAAACTTTAACAGTGTCAAAGCAAATATTTCTAATTTACCTGTGGAATTTTTTTTCTCACAGCCACGAAACTGGCGATTAACGCACAGGTCGGCATGCTTGTTTTGGGAGTATCAAGATGGCGGATATCCGCTTTCAGCGACTTCAGCTTGGGTTCACAATGAGCTATCCGGTCTCTTTTTTTTTTATATAAACATCAGTGGGTTCTGGTCCAACCAGCGCGGTGACATCATAGATGTCGGGTATGAGCATGAGATCAAGGTCAAGGTTGGGGAGCGGAGCAGATAAGGCGCTGAATGTGGATAAACAAATGAATATCTCCATGTGCAGTTGAATAAATACGTCTTGAAAAACTCCCAAATATATAAAATAACTGTAACAATTTTGTGCTAATAAGACTCATTTTTAGTGGGGGGGGGGGGGGTCATCATGACATTATTGTGCAGGAGGGCCAACTAATATGTTGTCTGGAAAACCTTGCAAAGATAATAGCCAAAAGATGGACGGTGTTACAGAAATACTCTCTGCGTTAGACAAATTTTTTCTTTTTTTTTTGTCATAACAGTGGACTGAAATGTCAGTAGAGTATTCCAAATTGTTCAAAGCGCTTGTCAGCATCTCTCTTTTCGGTTTCTGTGAGGTCGGAGATCTCAGCTCAGTGATTTTAAGAAGGCATTTGTGTGTCTGACACTGATGCTGCCCTATGTAAAATCAATAAATCATATTAAAACACCAACAAAAAAGAAACAAGTCTGATGATGATTTGATTTGCAGACCTCGTTGTAATCTGCGAACATCACCGTGGGAGCCCAACGCACAACAGTTAGTGACTTTGTCCACTCTTCCATGGTAACTAAATGAGTAGCGATTAAAATCCACCACCGTGATATTGATTAGGAATGGGGGGGGGGGGTTTAACACCCAATTAAAATTTTTTCCTAGAGAAACAATGCTTTCAAATGCCGAAATCATAAACGTATCGCATGAATGGAATCTGCATGTGGCGGCACCGTGAGCTCAGCTGTTAAAAGTGTTGGCCTCGCAGTTCTGAGGTCCCAGGTTCGATCCCGGCCACGCCTGTGTGGAGTTTGCATGAATTCCCAGTGCCTGCGTGGGTTTTCTCCGGGCAGTCCGGTTTCCTCCCACATCCCAAAAACATTGGACACTCTAAATTGCCCCTAGGTGTGATCGTGAGTGCAGCTGTTTGTCTCTATGTGCCCTGCGATTGGCTGGCAACCAATTCAGGGTGTACCCTGTCTCCTTCCCGTTGACAGCTGGGATAGGCTCCAGCACTCCCCGCGACCCTTGTGAGGATAAGCGGCAAAGAAAATGGATGGACAGGTAAATTATTATAATATAATAATTGGACACTCTAAATTGCCCGTAGGTGTGATTGTGAGTGCAGCTGTTTGTCTCTATGTGCCCTGCGATTGGCTGGCAACCAATTCAGGGTGTACCCCGCTTCCTGCCCGTTGACAGCCGGGATTGGCTCCAGCACTCCCTGTGACCCTCGTGAAGATAAGCGGCAAAAAAAATGGATGGAGGGATGGAATCTACATGTTTGTCAATTGACTTAGTGATTATTTATAACTGATAACTGAGATGAGAAGACAGTTGATGACTTGATGGATAAAATTCAGTGTCAGGTACTCCATGGAAAATTATCCGTCCAGCCAACTTCTTTGCCGCTTATGCTCAAAAGGGTCGCGGGGAGTGCTGGAGCCTATCCCAGCTGTCAACGAGCACGAGGCGAAGTACACCCTGAACTGGTTTACATCCAATCGCAGGGCAGATCGAGACAAACAGCTGCGCTCACAATCACACCTCAGAGGCAATTTATAGTGATGGATAATATGATGAGATTAAAAAATAAAAAATAGATCAAATGTCAGACTAAACACTATTATGCTAATGTTCATCTTAGAATTTGACAGCAATGGCCATCACTGACATCGCAGACCTCATTGGTGGGTTTGTGGCCGAAATTGACGACCTGGGGGGGGGGGGTTTCAAGTGGTGCTAGCAAAAGCCCCATTCATCTGCAATGTAAACAATGCAAGCGGGCTCATACGGAGTTGGAGCGAATCCCCTTCGGCATCGGGCAAATGAAAACAGACGCCGGCGGCCAAATGTAGCTTGTGTGTTCGTAAATTCAGAGTTGAGTTGTTACTTCCAAAAGGCTCAAAAATCTGCCACTCTATGCGAAAGGAGCCTTCAAAATGTAGGACCAAAAGTGGTTTTCGTGAAGTAACGCGCGCCAAAATGAATTGGAGGAAAGTTGCTTAAAATGGGATTTCATCAGTAATTTGACTTTTTTTTTTTTTTTAAAGTTGCTTCAGCAAATGGGTACACCCCCCAAAAAAGTATTAATTTTAAATCTGATTGTTAAGAGCCATAATATCCCGCATGAAATGAATTAAAGAGCCGAACTTGCTGATGTCAGGACATGTGAAAATTTGTTGACAAAACGGCAAAGCGGGAGACATAATAAATGAAGATAATGTGGTACAAGATAAGATAATGGAATTCAAACTACTTGATGACTTGACCCCGCACCAACAAGATTGACACACATGCGATAAGACCATTCAAAACATTTCGTAACATCGTTGATAATGAGTTATTGTTGTAATGCTCACAAATCATTCACAACGTTTTTTTTCTTCTCTCCATTATATCAAGTTGAATTTAAGTAGGACTCCTGTTTTCGATTGGGTGACCGCTTGCCGACAATCCAAATCCAAAAATACAGTACTTCAACTATTGTTATAACAAAGGCATAAAAGTAGGCCCAAAGTATAATTTACAAAGCCTTTTGTCATATTAACCTGCGTTTAAATAATTCGCTCATTTTTATCGGTTGTCTTGTTTTTCCTCAATAATAAAGAAGTAGTAGTAGTAGTAGAAGTACGCCCACATATCTGTACTTTTTTGCTAATGTACCGTAATTCCCGGCCTACAGAGCACACCTGGTTATAAGCCTCGTACACAGAAAGAGTTTAACGCTAGCGTTAGTGCGGGGCTAGCGTTAGCCCAGTGCTAGCATTAAACTACATAATCTCTGTGTACCGTGGCTTATAACTAGGTGCGCTAACCCTAGTGCCGTGCTAACCCTAGTGCTGCGCTAACGCTAGTGCCGCGCTAACGCTAGCGCCGCATCACAGCATAAACCGCAGGGTTGAAAGCGTGTGAAAAAAGTCTCGGCTGGTCGGCCGGAAATTACGGTATATTATATTATAATACGGTAAGCGGTAGTACTATTCATGTGTCTTTTAAGGTAAAATAGTCACTAGCAAAGAATGCAGCTGATTAGCTTGCTAATAAATTGCATTACTCTCATTTTATTGTAGAAAAAAAAGTTGAAAAGATTTTGTAAAAAGCTGTCACCAAGAAAATTGCACAGCTGAATGTTGCCCAGGATATCTCTATTTTACAAAATCATATAAATTCCCTGTCATCTCCGTTCAAATAGCGTGGCCGCGTCGGGCGAACTGGTTTTGATTTCACGTTCCAGCTGGATATATTTATTTGAAAGTGTTTTCTTTCCCCCTCTCCTTGCCATAAAGAAGCTGAGAGGCTTCTCTGTGCTCCGCACATTTGCCCTTAAAGTCGGAGACGGCCTCCTCCTCCTAACGTCTGCGAACTAAAACAAAAAAAATGATTTAACTCAAGGTTTAACGCATCGTTTTGTATTGTTCCATAACTCTGTCGTGTCTTCTCAGAGGCAACAGCCGGCAGGGTAATTGGTGAGAATCTTTTGGTTATGGAAATTTACTGGAGGACTTTCCTTAAAAGCTGCATTTTATTTTATTATTATTATTGTTTTTGTTTTTTTGTTTTTTTTTAGTTTGGGCTTCAGACAGAGTGTGGGGGGGGGCTTGCAAAGACATGACGACCGCCTCCTTCCGCTCTCTTTTTGTCGTTGATATCGTTCAGATATCGCTTTGTATTTAAAACAGAGATTGCCTCTTTAACTATTCTACAAAAGGAGGAATTTCCAACACATCAAATGTCAGTCACTTGCCCCGCCCTCCGGTGTTGTAAACTGCCAGCAAATTTGTAGCCTTTAACCCGTTGTGGTCCAAAACACGTCTCGGCTTTTAAAATTAATGCGGTGAAAGGGTTAAATTTACCCTGAAAAAACCGAGAGAGAAAGAGCAAGAGGAGAGAGGAACAAGCGAGGGCTTATGTGTTTGATATTTTTCTAATCTCAGAGGCCCGGTCCAATGTAAGCAACATGGGAGGACTTGAGCATCACTTCAATACGGAGCCATCAATGGCCGCTCTGTGCCGGCCCGTTTCATTACGTCCGAACGTGGAGGGGATGCGTGCCAGCGGTGCGAGCCAACGCTCAAACATTAGTCACCTGCGAAGCCAGCGGGTCACTGGCTACCATCTTGGCGCGTGGTACATACAGCTGAAGTTGCAGAAAGATACACGACATTTAGGAGCAACTGCTCCATTTTAGAGCTTCAACTGTGAGATGGCAATTTCATGTCTGAGCTGCTGTTAATTCAAATTCCAGCGGTGGAATTATAAAGCGTGCCTCCTGCCCGTTGACGGCTGGAATGGGCTCCAGTACTCCCCGCGACCCTAGTGAGGATAAGCGGCTAAGAAAATGGATGGGTGGATGCAATTATAAAGCAAACATATTTAGAGTTATTTTGTTGTTTTCGTTTTCTTGATGCGGCCATTAATGAGTTGACGCTCACTTGAATATGCACAAAACCCTACATGGAATCTCTACCTTCTTCTTCTTTTCCTTTCAGCTTGTCCTGTTCGGGGTCACCACAGCGTGTCATCTTTTTCCATCCAAGCCTATCTCGTGCGTCTTTCTCTGCCCTCACAGCATCCATCAACCTTTTCTTTGGTCTTCCTCTCTCTCGCTCTTTTGCCTGGCAGCTCCATCCTCAGCACCCTTCTACCAACATACTCACTGTCTCGCCTCTGAACATGTCCAAACCATCCAAGTCTGCTCTCTCCAAAACCTCCAAGTTTGGCCATCCCTCTAATGAGCTCATTTCTAATCCTATCCAACTTGCTCACTCCCAAGCGAGAACCTCAAAATCTTCATTTCTGCCACATCCTGTTCTGCTTCCTGTTGTTTCTTCAGTGCCACCGTCTCTAATCCGTACATCATGGCCGGCCTCGTCACTGTTTTATAGACTTTGCCCTTCATCATAGCGGAGACTCTTCTGTCACATGGAACACCAGACACCTTCCGCCAACTGTTCCACCCTGCTTGGAATCGTTTCTCCGCCACACCAGACTTGTGCATGCAGTACCACGCAGTTCCTCTCTTGGTACTCTGTCACAAGCTTTCTCTCGGTCTACAAAGACACAATGTAGCTCCTTCTTACCTTCTCTGTACTGTTCCACAGGCAAATAATGCATCTGCGGTACTCTTTCTTGGCATGAAACCATATTGTTGTTCGCAGATACTTACTTCTGTCCTGAGTCTCGCCTCCACTACTCTTTCCCATAACTTCATTGTGCGCCTCATCATCTTTATTCCTCTATAATTCCCACAACTCTGACATCACCGTTGTTCTTAAAAATGGCAACCAGTACACTTTTCCTCCATTCTTTGTCATTTTCTCTCCCGCAAGTATTCTATTGAATAAGTAGGTCAAAAACTCCACAGGCGCCTCTCCAAATTGCTTCCATACCTCCACTGCTATGTCATCAGGACCGACTGTCTTTCCATTTTTCATCCCGTTCAGTGCCTTTCTAACTTCCCCCTTACTAGTCATTACCACTTTCTGGTCATTCACGCTTGCCTCTTCGACTCTACCCTCATTCATTAACTTCTCAAAGTACTCTTTCCATCTAATCAGCTCACGTTTGGCACCAGTCAACATATTTCCATCGCTATCCTTGATCACCTTTACTTGCTGCACATCGTTCCCATCTCTATCCCTCTGTCTGCCCTTCCTGTAGAGATCCTTTTCTCGTTCTTTCTTATCCAACCTGGTGTACCTGGAATCTCTACCTGCATTATTTAAAATTATTTTGCAACTCTGAACCCAAATGATCCCAAATGAAAAGAATTTTACACATTGATTCTCGTTAGACTCAATAACAAAGAATGAAGTGTATTTTCCCCACTTCGGGCCTACGGCGTATGTATATTTAGATAACATAAAAACAACGACCGCTCTCAATAAATGTTGACGGTGTGAACACAAAACGTGGATTTATATTCCGCCTAATCGTTGGTTCACCACAAGAGTTGTAGTGTCAATAACGCGATTGCACGCGTACATTCAGCAACATCAGACGACGCGGCAAATACGCTCAAGACGCCGGCGTGACGTGTTTTCACAGAGCTGCTCGTGTTTTGTCAGGTGCGGCGTATCGTTGATTAAGGTCGGGCCTCGCCCGAGGGGCAGGCCGGGGTCAGACGTGGGACGGGGGGACGAGGGTGGAGACTGCCGAGCGGAGTGCTGCAATTGGCAATTATTAAATAGATGAAGAAAACTTGAAATTCTTGATAAGTGAGCATTTCCAGTAGGTCGTTTTCACGTGCCCTGCGACTGGCTTGCGACCAGTTACCGTCGCCCAAAGTCAGCCGCGAGGGGGGCCATCAGACCCCTGACCCCAATGACAGCAAGCGCTGCAGAAATTAGATGGATTTACAGTATTTTTCATTTTTATTCATTATTTGTGTAGCAGTGTTCCGTTATGCTTCATACTGATATTCGGAGAACTTGGGAAACTTTTTTTTTTTTTAAGTTTGAGTCTAGTTGTGTATGATCTTTGCATTGTAACACGCTAAAGAATATTACTTTATTGATTTTTTTTTTTAATGAAAAATAAACACAAAATGAGACCAGAATCCTTTGAATGTGCTCCGTGATCGCAACTGTTTGTTTTATTAATAGGCATATGCGTGCGTGCTGCAGCGGTTGGAAGCGTCGCGCCTCTGCAAAATGTCACTCGTGCCCGCCCGCTCGCTCGCTCGCAAAGTCCGCGCTGACTTGTCTTCATGTGGTTTAGGAAAGGAGCGCTGGTGGGTGGCCATTTTGGTCCGGAACGGAGAGCCTCCACAGAGCATTCCTTAAAACGTGCTGGATCTTTGGTCTCTTACATAACTGTGGCGTAGTTACATCTCATTAACGGCAACAGACGGCCAATTCATATAGCGAGAGGTTCCTGTCCCCCAGAGCGCCCGCTGAATACCTGCAGTGTTATGTCGTGGATTGCAGCTGAATCACCATTCTCACATTCATTCCATCACTGTGTGTTTACGTGTGTGTGTGTGTGTGTGAGCCATCCCGTGCTACATGCATGCAGTAATACATCAATCTATCCATCTTCTTAGTCGCTTATCCTCACAAGGGTTGTGGGAGTGCTGGAGCCTAGCACAGCTATCATCAGGCAGGAGGCGGCGTACACCCTGAACTGGCTGCCAGCCAATCGCAGGGCACATTGAGACAGATAACACTCGCATTCACAATTAACACCTTGGGGCAATTTAGAGTCTCCGATGAATGCATGATGTTTTTGGGATGTGGGAGGAAACCAGAGAGCCCAGAGAAAACCCACGCAGACAGCCACGAGGAGAACATGCAAACTCCACACGGGCGGGGCCGGGATTAGAACCCCGGACTTGAGAACACCCCACCGTGCAGCCCTAAATGACAAAATTGTCTTGAACATGAATAACAAAGTTCTGAATTGCGCTCAACTGGGTGATCTCGGTTGACAATTCAACAATGCAAGACTCATGTCGAACCCAAAAAAATCGAAAGTCAATGGAAATATACCCTTTTTTTTCGTCTAGTTCAAATATTTTGGGTGGTGGCGGAGTGACCAGGACCACTGGGGGGGGGGGGTGGAGTTGGTGGGGAGAGGGGGTGCGGGGGTCCCTTAAGTAGGAGCGAACTTTATCCCTTGCCACCTTTTTTCTTCTGCTCACCTCCCACCCTGCAAGTCTGTGTACCATTTCCCATTTCCAATGGAGGGAGGCAAAGAAAGATAAGATAAAAAAAAAAAAAAAAACCTTCAATCAGGTAAGTGCCTTCGCCTCCCAATCCTCATCTGGGGGAGAGAAATACATTTATTGGTATTGAAGTCTGATAGGGGTATAAGATCATGCATTTCTGCAGAGAACTGCTGTTTATATTATGCGGATATTCCCGGGAAATAAGTAAATATGCTGCTAGCAAGTTTTTGTGAGAGACTACATATGAGACACTAGCAAATTTCATTGCGAAATGTGCATCATATGCAGTATTTCCCATTACAAATATTTTTGGATACTACATTAACTGTTTGTAAAGGCAAATTATGTTCCGCCAGGTCTCGTACAGGTTCCCCTTTCAATTACCACACTTAAAGTGTGCGCTAATTATATTATGTGCGCACATTTTTGCAAAAGGTAACATCATTGAAAAGAAGCGTTGCAATTTGCCGATCTGCGCGACATTTCACTCGTCGGCCCATCGATTCCATTCAACGGTATGAAATTTTTTTAAGTGGGTGTTATTGGTCTCGGGGGGTGGGGGTGGGGGGGGGGGGGTGCGGAGGCTTATGTAAGCTTCTATGGAGCGGAGGACATACAATGTCCCACAGTTCTATACAGTCGGCCACTGTTGGATCGCCATCAGACTTCTTCCTTCCTGTTCAAAACCGTCTAATTTGACCTGGGCAAGGAGATGAATTCACGATTGTGGGTGCGGGTTGGAACACTGTCACGTTTTGTCAACTCATATTTGGTTTAGGTTGAATTCAACATGCTCTATCAAGTACATTTTTCATAAAAAGGTGCATTTCAAAGGTAAGTCTGATCAGCTGTGGTTTATTGCAATCTGTTTGTATTTACACATAAGTACTTGTGTATTTATGGCGGCACGGTGGTCAGCTGGTGAAGCGTTGGCCTCACAGTTCTGAGGACCCGGGTTCGATCCAGTTTGCACGTTCTCCCCATGCCTGCGTGGGTTTCCTCCGGGCACTCCGGTTTCCTCCAACATCCCAAAAACACGCAACATTAATTGGACGCTCTAAATTGCCCCTTGGTGTGATTGCGAGTGTGGGTGTTTGTCTCGTTGTGCCCTGCGATTGGCTGGCGACCAGTTCAGGGTGTACCCCGCCTCCTGCCCGTTGACAGCTGGGATAGGCTCCAGCGCTCCATGCAACCCTCGTGGGGATAAGCGGGAAAGAAAATGGAGGGATGGATGTACTTATTTAGGTCTAGTCTGAGTTTTAAAAAAATGCAGCAGCAAATTACCAAAAACTGACAAGAGTAATTTTTGATTACATCCTTAGTGGGTGACTGCTGAACCTTTATTATGCAAAGTTGAGTTTCTTTCGGCTTGTCCCATTAGGGGTCGCCACAGCGGGACATCTCAGATGAACGCTCATATTTGTTTGGCACAGTTAAAGTACTCTAAATAAAAAATACTTTGTATGGTTTGAGATTATGTTAGCCGAGCATGTTTTTAACCAAAAAATGATCACCAGGACTCGAGGAGAAATTGGCTGTGACTGAGTGCAAAAAAATCCCCCCAAAACCAGACATTTGTCCTTATTTGAAATAATTTTCTTCTCATTTGTAGGTAAGAGCTGGATCAACCCCTCAGAAGAAGGAGTTCGTAATATTAAGCATAACGTACGGACAGATTTTACAAAGTTCGTCCCCGGTTCCTGCCTCAAAATGTTGTTTACACTTGGATTTCTCCTCCTTCTCACCCCATTTGCCTCACTTCAAACCGCCACCAACCAGAAGAGAAACTCCACAGGAAATGACTTGACAAAATCCAATGGGGCTTTCACTGTTCCAAAACCAAAAATCAGCACCGCTCCCACCAAACAGACCAGTCGTTCCCCTCTGAATCCAAACAACATCAATGACACAGTTTTACCCACTCCTCCCCCCAACCAAAAACCTTCAACAATAGACGCAACAGGAAGCACCAGGAATAAGCCCAGACCGGCAGTAAACGCCACCGCTGTGTCCCCAACAGTGAAGACTTCCACAGCTAGTGGAACTGTAATCAAGAAAGACAAGCACATGGTGTCAGTTAATCAGACCCGTTTAGCTAAATCTACAAGAGCCAGCGTAGTGAAGGTTGCAAAGGACAGTCCTGGACCTACAGGAGCCCTGAATGATCAGTCAGCAGGCACAAGGTCAGCATCAGTCAATGGCACCAAAACCACCAAAAACAAACTCCAACTTGCTGTCAATCAGACTGCTTCTGAGAAATCTCCTTTGGCCAGCAATGGGAAGATTGCCAAAGTCAAGCCAAGCCTCATCGCGGTTCAAAATGTTCAGTCAACATCCACAAAGTCAGCAAGCGGCACCAAAACCCCCAAAAACAAATTCACAGCCTCTGTCAATCAGACTCTTGTTGTGAAATCTAACTCCACTGGAGAAGTGAAGAACTCAAAAGAAAAGTCTGCCCCTACAGTACAGACTCCCCTCTTAAATCTACCAAATACTTCTACAACCAGTACTTCGAGAGCTGTCAAAGACAAGGCCATGGGTTCTGATAATGAGACTGTAGATGTCAAAGATTTGAAAGATTCCAAAATTAAACCAACGCTCACAATCCAAACTGCCACACCTGAAAAGGCCACTGCAGCCAATGCTACAGCAGCTGTAAAACCCAGGACAACAACCTCTAGTAATCCTACTGTTGAGGTCAAATCTCCCTCTACTGATGATGTGAAGAACCGAAAAGAGAAACCTGTGCGCACAGACCAAAATGTAGCTGTTGTTTCTGCTGCTGTTAAGGATAGGGCCCTGGCCTCTGCAGATCAGGCAACTGTAAACAAACCTGGCAGTGACACCAAAGTAAAACCTGCTCCTGCACAGCCAATCAAAGTGGTCATTGCTAACCAGTGTGAGTCAAGCAACACCCAAGAGCATGAGGTTAGCCTGAAACCCGGTACTCCGCTGGTCATGACACATAAGATCAATTTGATGTCCGGAGGCTGTGCCGGTGGCTGCGAGGCTGAGATGGTTGAGATGAAAAAACGCTTGGCCAGGCTGGAGAGAGAGATGTCCTTGTTGAAGAACAAATGTATGGTTATTAGTCTCCTCTAATACATTTTGCTAGTCTCTGCTTTTTTTTATATGACAAACCGATGTATTTTTTTCATTTCCCACCCAGGTCCATGTTCTGCAAATTGCCCAAATGATTGTAGTGGCAATGGAGAATGTCAGAAAGGAAAATGCATCTGCCAAGATGGATTCAAGGGTCCAGACTGCAGTAACTGTGCCCAAGGAGCAGAGTGCAGAAAACGTAAGTGACTGTCAAATGGACTGAGTGACAGAACGCGGCTAAAGATGCTCTTAATTCAACCTCTAATAACAATTCCTCGTCTCTCTTATCTCAGAAGAAGCCAAAGGGATCATCAAGGTAAAAGTGGACACAGAAGCCCAGAAAGCGAATAAAGAAAGAACGACTATGGAGGAAAACATCCAGGAAAGAACCAAAAGTGTAGAGCAGGTACAACTGGAGAAGAATGACCAGAAGAAGGTGACTGGTGACAAGGAGAGTGAGACCAAATCAAAGTTAGCCGGTACTGCTAAATTAGGTCTTGCAAAGGCACAAAGTAGCATGGGTTCCTCTGAGAAAAGAATTACAATAAAAGGTTCCACAAAGACAACCGGCCCTACTGTTGGACAAATGTTGTTGAAGCATGAAGGAAGAAAGCACGAGGAGGCCCGGAAAGGAAAAACCGTGATCTTTGGTGCTAAAAAGACCGAGTTTAAACTTGTTAAGGAAGGGACCGCGGTTAAAACATATTCGAAATCTGACCAAATCAAAGATGAACCTCAAGGTAATATTACACAGAATGATATAACAAAATTAAATAGAACAGCAAAATTTGAAGCGATTCTCACCAGGAATAAGGCAACAAACAAAACTTTAGCTGGAAAACACACAAAGGAGCAGTCTGTGCTCATTGAAAAGAATCCAACTCAACCGTCAGGGTCAAAGCAGATTAAAAAGGTAAATGTGGTCCCTGTAACAGTACACACTGTTGATGGAAACACTGGAAAACAGACAGGTACTGCAGACGTGCCTTCTGTCGACGACAGAACCAGAGATACTACTAAAACCGGACAAGGGAGATATTCAATAACTGATGTTATAACTGGACATACGTCTACATCAGTGGTCTCTGTTGACGACAGAAAATCAGATGCTATCAAGAGCGGAAATGGGAGGGATACTGCGACAGGGCACTCCGTGGATGGCAAGTCCGGAAAGCAGGGAGATACAATAACTTTGCATTCTGTTGATGGCGAGACTGGACAAGGCAGACATACTACCACTGCACACTCTGTTGACAGTAGAAACACGGATGCTAGCAAGACCAGAAAAGGGAAGGATGGCATAAAAGTTAATTCTGCTGATGCCAAGACTGAACAAGGCAGATATACTACACCAGTCCAGGCAGTTGAGGACAGAAACCCAGACGCTAGCAAGACTGGAAAATTGAGAAGTACTAAAACCTTGCACTCAGCTGATGGAAAGATTGTACAAGACAGCAATACAATAACTGTCCACTACGAGGATGGCAAGGCAGAACAGGGCCGACACGCAACAACTGTGGAATCTGTTGATCATAAGGGTGAACAAGGTAGACAGGCTACAATTCTGCACTATGTTGATGACAGAAACACAGATGTTAGCACGACTGGAAGAGGGAGCGATACCGTGGCACAGCATTTTGTTGACGGCAAGACTGGGCAAGGCAGAGATCCCATAACCAAGCACTCTGTTGGTGGAAAAACTGGACAAGGCAAAGGAACTCCACACTCTGCTCATGGCAGGACTGCACAAGGCAGGCATACTACAACCGTGCACTCTGTGAATGGCAAAGCTGAACAAGGCAGACTTACTCCAACTGTGCACACGACCGATGGAAAAACTGAACAAGGCAGACGTACTACGAGTGTTCACTCTGTTGATGACGGAAACACGGAGGCTCGCAAGATTACAAAAGAGAGCGACACCATTGTGCATTCTGTTGGTGGCAAGAATGTGCAAGGCAGAGGTACTGTGCACTCGATTGATGGGAAGACTGCACAAGGCAGAATTGCTCCAGCTGTACACTCTGTGGATAGCAAGATTGTTCAAGGTAGACATACGGCAACTGCGCACTTTGTAGACGGCAAGGCCGCCCAAGACAGACAGACTACAAATGTGCACTCTGTTGACAGCAGGAACACAAATGCTGACAAAACTGCACAAGGCAGAAACACCGTAACGGTGAACTCTGTCGACGCCAAAACCGGAAAAGGAAAAGATACTTCAACTGTGCATTCTATCATCACAGATGCGAGCAAAAAAGGAAAGGGGACAGGCACCCTGAAGAGTCAATACATAGTTAATGCCTCTGGTCCAGCCACTTCAGACGAAGGTCGAGAGAGCCACAGCCAAATAACTATCCATGGCGGCTCAACAACATCTACCACAAGGACAGGAGGATTAGGTTCCGTGAAGGTTGTGAATATCTCATCCCACAGCTTCATCATTTCATGGTCTGCCCCTCAAGGAATGTTCAATAACTTCACAGTGATCAGAAGAGAGCCACAAACAGAAGGCAATGAGGAGGAGGATCAGGAGTTCGAAGAGGAAGCCTTTGAGACAGACAATGTCCACGCATCGAAGAACACAATGGAGGTCCAGGTGCACAAGGAGAGCGCGTTTTCTTCGAGTAAAGTCGTTGCATCAAGAAGTAAAGCAGAAACCAAGCGGATCATGCTGTTGGTGCCAGGCAGCGTGCGGTCAGTTGAGTTCAGTAACCTTCGCAGTAACACGCGCTATGTCCTGGAAATATACGGTACAACAGATAACAGAAGATCCAAGATTCACAGAGTTATTGCAACTACAGGTAAAAACTGAATGCGCTACATTGTTACGAGAGTCAGTCAATGTATCCAACCTCATCGGCTTTCTCATTTAGGTCCCGAGCCGGCCACAGATATGCAGTTCAGTAATATAACGGAGACTTCACTCATGGTATCCTGGTCCAAACCCAAGACAACAATCACAGGCTACACGATCACATATACCCACATTGTCACAGGTCAGCCAAAAACTTCAGACCATATAAATTCATAAACTAAATGATTATAAATCTCGTGTTATTTATACTTTTTCCATTTAAGGTGAGACCCATTCAGTGAACTTGGACTCTCAGAAGACTCATGTGGTTCTTTCCAAGTTATCCGCTGGATCGTCCTACATAATCACAGTTACCACTACACAAGGCAGAGTCCAGGGTGATGGACTTGTGTCCATTATCACCACAGGTACGACAAAAAATTCCACTCGCCGGTCTTCACATTCTGAAAGTACTGCATAGTGTATTTACTACAGTGAAATTATGCTTTGTTTCCAGTGCCCGCACCGCCAACCCACCTCCGAGCCATCAATGTGACAGATACCAGAGCGGTGCTGCAATGGACCCCCAGCATGGGAAAGGTAGACCGTTTCATCGTCAGCTACGAGTCCTCCAAGAGTGAGTAAATGATTGACAACCCTATTGCCATGGCGATATAGCCTTACTGACTGTCCAATCGGCTAAGCGGTTCTCCTCCTTGGCGCAGCTCCTAATGTGACTGTGACAGTGATGGTGTCTGGAAACTCAGTGGAGCACCAGCTGAGAGGCCTGCAAAGGGGCACCGTATACACAGTCAAAGTCCTGAGCCAGAAGGACAGCCTTCAGAGCGCAGCCATTACGACGTCTTTCACCACTGCCAACGGTGAGTAGATTCCAAATTAACGGTTGGATCGAGCCTGTTTAATCCGGCTCAAGAGAAAATAGAATTTAATACTTCAACATTTCCGTATTCCCTTGTAAGTGGTCAAAGCCAGCGAAGTGGGTGCTCGCTCTGCTCTGATTGTTTGGAGAATGTCCACTGTGGTTTATCACAGCTACAGGTTGACCTACCAAGTGGTAGGAGAGGAGGCGATGGTGCGTCATAATCAATGATTATTGCTTGCAACCAATCAAATTAACCCATAAATATTAATCACGGCTATATTTACATTAGGAGCTTATCCTCGAGCCTACCATCACAGAGTATAAACTGACGGGGCTGTTCCCAATGTCACGCTATAACGTTCTGGTCGAAGGCGAGAGAGACGGACGTTACACATCAATTGTAACCACCGAATTCATCACAGGTAAACCCAAAACACCAACTCGTCCAAAACACGGCCTTAATACTTATTTGACCCCAAAACCCTTTTTGTAGGGAGGCTGCGTTTCCCCTACCCGACTGAGTGCTCTCAGGAGCTGCTAAATGGAGCTCTTCAGTCCGGTGAGGTGGACATCTACCCTCAGGGGAAGGGGGGCCAGGTCTTCAGAGTCTACTGCGACATGGAGACTGATGGAGGCGGTTGGACGGTGATACAAATTGATGTTCAAATAACTTTGGACTTGACCGAACATGTACCGACAGAAGCCTCAAACTCGTTTATTAATTATTCATTTTTTTTGAAGGTGTTCCAAAGAAGAATGAGTGGAAAAACAGATTTCTACAAAACCTGGAGTGAATACAGAGCTGGATTTGGAAACCTCAGTGAAGAGTTCTGGCTCGGTACGTTTGACGTTTGCCTGAATAATCGCTAAACAAACAACCAAATGTCATGTCATACGAGGATTAGTAGCCTCAATCACTTTCTTACTTCCACCCCCACCAACAGGAAATGAGCTTCTGCACAACTTGACCAGCATCGGTCCTGTGAGTTTGAGGGTAGACCTGCAATCTGGAAACGAAACGGCTTATGCTCACTACGCCAACTTTTCCATTGATTCTGAGGAGAATCATTTTGCACTCGTGGTGTCCGGATACACAGGAACAGCAGGTGAGATGTTTTGCTTGAACATGCAAACCATCACCTAGAACCAAACCATAATTAAGAAGCTGTCATTCTTCTTCCAGGTGACTCAATGAGGTACCACAACGAACGTCCATTCTCAACCCGGGATAAGGACCCCGACTCTTTGGGGATCCACTGTTCTCGGGCCTACATGGGAGGTTGGTGGTACAAAAACTGCTACAAAGCCAACCTCAACGGGCTTTACGGCACCAACACAAACAATCAGGTAGCGTCAACAGTTACTGCACGTTTCTTTTGTGCGTCCCTTCCCGCTGACCCAACAGAATTTTGTGCTTTATCCAACGCAGGGGGTGGTGTGGATAGACTGGAAAGGTAAAGACTCCTCCATTCCCTTGACGGAGATGAAGTTCAGACCATCCAGGTTTTCCCCCTCGACACACGGTTAAGGATGACCAAGCGCTCGAGCACTCCAGATGAAGGATGCGGGAGTCGGCGGTGTTTTCCCAAGTCACTTTTCGCCGGTCCCACTCCACCAGGGCCTCATCTCGGTTGAGCTCTGCATTCTCGTTCCATTTCTACTTTTCTGTCAGGCCCATCCAGTTCAAGCGGCTGGCGTTTGACTCATCTCACTACTACTGTAAATTCGTATGCACTGTCTCACTCACTTGGAATAAATGTGGGTCTGATGTGGACTTGTTTTCCATTAAACACATCCTGTTAAAGGAAAGCCAATGTGCCCTCCTTCTTTGCGTGACACAAAAACACGAGTCGTTAATCTGTCATGTAAGCCGAGCGTGTGTTATCAAGGCCTTCGCCGGGAGACACATTTTGACACAAAAGACAACATTGAGACGCCCTTGATAAGAGCGTCAAAGAGACACGCACACTCATGCATTCCATCACGATGAGGGATGTTTTGGATCACTATAAATGGCGCGAGAATTGCGCCAAAGAGTTTTCCCGAAGGATGCCAACAGAGGTGGTGGTGTTCGGTGCGGCAGCTGCCCTCCTCGTGCTGCTGCTAGCGATCGTCCAAATGTTCTTCACAGCGGCTCCAAGAAAAAACTCTCAATGTCCCGTCGGAAAAACTCCACCAGGTAACGATGAGCGTAATAATAATTGACCTACCATCTGAAAACAGAACGGATGCGTAAAACGTCATTTTCAGAATATGGCTTTCATTGGCTAGTGATGATTTTCAGATTTCCGATCAGTGACTGTGAGACCAGGCGGCTTTTCTTTCTTTTTTTTTTTTTGTCGTGCTTTTCCTTCATTTCGTCCTTGTTCCATCCCAGGTCCTCCGAGCTCCTTCCTCATCGGCAACATGATGGAGTTAACCCACGAGCATCTGCCAATTCACCTCACCCATCTCGCGCAGCGCTACGGACCCATCTACCAACTTAAATGTGGAAATACTCGTAATCACCAATATTTACTTGCTTGCTGCTGACCTTTTTTCTCTGTCTATCTTGATATGCAGTGTACACGTGTAAACATTTCACTCTTTTTCCTCAGGCATGGTGGTTCTAAGCAGCAGTGAAGTCATTCGAGAAGCTCTGGTGAAGAAATGGTCAGATTTTGCCGGAAGGCCCGTTTCATTTACAGGTGAACTCGGCAGACGTGTTTTTTTTGATGACAATCGTAACACTGTACGACCGTAAATGTCGGCCTACAGAGCGCACCTGGTTACAAGCCTCACCGAGTACATTTGTAAAGGAAATACCAATTGGTAAATAAATACGCCGCTGCCGTGTAAAAGCCGCAAGTGCGCGCATTGAAACCCGCATTGAAACACGAGATATTTACAAAGACAGTACACAGAAAGAGTTTAAAGCTGGCGCGGCGCTATCGCTAGCGATAACGCAAGTGCTAACGCGAGCGCTGCGCTAAAGCTAGCGCTAACGCTAGTGCCAACGCTAACAGGGCCGGTTAAAATAAAACTTACCAGTAAATATCAATGAGACACGCCAGTAACACAGCATCAACACGCTAGCACTGCGCAAACGCCAGTGAAGCGCTAACAGGGCCAGTAAGAGTCACTTCCTTGGCACTTATATTCCACCAATCTAATTCTTAATTTTTTAGCTCGAGTGCCCCCTTGCGGCTGTTAGAAAAAATACACATCACCGCATAAACCGCAGGGTTGAAAGCGTGTGGAAAAAATATCGCGGCTTTTAGGCGGGACATTATGGTACTCATATTGAATGGGGGAAGAGCACCGAAATAGTAGTCTGCCTCACAGTCTGGAGATACAGGTTCGAATTTCAGTTGGAACATCTCAGTCGGTCCTTGACGTACTCGGATTACCGGGTATGACTTTTAATTCTGGAAAATGGACTGATGGATGATTTGATTCGTTACTGTGAAGCTACTTCCTTCCTCAGGAAACGTCGTGTCCGGAGGAGGGCGCACCATCTCTCTGGGGGACTACGACGACGAGTGGCGGGCCCATCGTCGCCTGGTCCACGGCGCTTTGCTGCGATGCTGCCACCAATCTTTGCACGACGTGATTGAAAAGCAGGCGGCGCATCTCTGCAAGGTAGGAACACGCGCGACGGAGCTGCTGCTGATGGTGAACTCTAAATTCTACCAGTAACTGACGTTGTCCGTTAAAACTGTCCATCCATTAGTCAATTAATCGGATGAAATTAATTCATCTTTTGCAGGTTTTGAAGGCCTACCAAGGCAGTTCTGTTGATCTCTCTGAGGATTTCACAGTGGCGGCCAGTAACGTCATCACCACTTTGACTTTTGGAACGGAAGTGAGTTGTGTATGCAGGTAAAGTAGTGCCACCAGGATTTGAATTTGAAATCCCACCGAAAACAGGATTTGAATTTGAAAGAACAAGATCCTGGATACAAGCGGCCGAAATGAGTTTCCTCCGCAGGGTGTCCGGGCTCTCCCTTAGAGAGAGGGTGAGAAGCCCGGTCATCCGGGAGGGTCTTAGTGTCGAGCCGCCGATCTTCCGCATTGAGAGGAGCCAGATGAGGTGGCTGGGGCATCTGATTCGAATGCCTCCCGGATGCCTCCCTGGTGAGGTGTTCCGGGCATGTCTCACCGGAAAGAGAGCCCGAAGACGACCCAGGACACGGTGGAGAGACCAAGTCTCTCTGCTGGCTTGGGTACACCTCGGGATCCCTCCGGAAGAGCTGGAAGAAGTGGCTGGGGAAAGGGAAGTTTGGGTATCCCTTCTGAAGCTACTTCCCCAGTGACCCAACCTGGAAAAGCGGTAGATAATGGATGTATGATCACATTTTCAATCGTTGCTACAATTCGCTGTCTGAAATTTGCTGTTTGAAATTCAACCGGCTACAAATCGAGCCAGCCAATCCAGTTACACTTTCTTAGTATGTGATGTCATGTGACTAAGAAAGCGTAACTGCAATTGGCTGGGTGTTCGGTTCTGACATGAAGTAACCCAGCTTAGTGGCACAGACAGTGAATTTTAGACAGCGAATTGCAGCAACTATTGAAAATGTCATCACTTTACATTTCAAATTAAAATTCTGTTTCCTGTGGCATTTCAAATTCAAATCCCGGTGGCACTAATTCACCTCCATGGTTGTGGCCTTTCAAAAATGTCGACAAACATTTGAGGTCAAGGGTCACGTTTCATTTTTCAAATGGACAGATGAGCCAGGTCATTTCTTGATTTGGTAAAAAAAAAAAAAAAAAAGTTTCAATGCGCATGTGTAATAGTTGATTTTTAAAAATAATAATTGGATGTGTCATAATGCAATGAATGTGAAATGGTTTGATTTACGTACTTTAATTTTTCATGATTTAACAAGAATGAATCATGAAAAATGAATTTTTTCATTGGATTGAAGCAATTTATGAAAAAAAAACAACTAATTTAATGCAACAATTATGAATGGACATCTATAATTGAAGAATGACGTGGCCAACCTTGCGTGATTTGAACTACCAGTTGGAAAAAAAATGAAACTTTTTGATGAGCAGTACATACGTTGATTTTGATTGGAGCTGCTGGTGAATTGTTTCAGTATGACAAGAGTTCTCCGGAGCTGCAAGACTTACACAAGTGCCTGAACGAGATCGTTGCGCTTTGGGGCTCTTCTTGGATTTCCGCCCTGGACTCCTTCCCTTTGCTGAGAGTCAGTAACAAAAATACAATCTTCAGAAAAAAAAAAAAAAAAAAAAAAGAAAATCTGTGATAAACCAGCATCTCCAATGCAGTCCTGTAACGTGTCATGTGATCTGCTCTCTCCAAGAAATTGCCCAATCCCATTTTCTCCCGTCTCATGCGAGAAGTGGCCAAGAGAGACGACATGATACGCAAACACCTCAACGACTACAAGGTCAGAGTTCACAGGCTGCATCAGATAGCGCAGTTTCATATTTATTGCGTTTCGTTTCATAGAAAATACAGCTCCTTCTGCCTGTTACCATGCTTCACGAAACAATGAGTCCTGGGCTCGTACTTTGTCTTTTGTGCAGTCGCAAGACCACAAACCCAAAGGGACCATCACGGGCCGCCTCCTCCAGGGACTGGACAAGGAGACTGGAGTGGTAATCAGATCTGCTTTGATCAACCAAGCATTTACACTTACGTTGAAGGAGTTTGCATGTTCTGCCCGTGCCTGCGTGGGTTTTCTCCGAGTATTCCGGTTTCCTCCCACAGCCCAAAAACATGCAACATTTAATCGGACACTCTAAATTGCCCCTAGGTGTGATTGGGAGTGCTGTTCTTTGTCTCCATGTGCCCTGCGATTGGCCGGCAACCAGTTCAGGGTGTACCCGTTGACAGCCGGGACAGGCTTCAGTACTCCCTGCGACCCTTGTGAGGATAAGTGCCCACGGAAATAGATGGATGGATGAAAAGTTCTCTTCAGAACTCCTCAGTACTCATTGAAATGTAGCAAAATAATGAATCGCAGAGGTCTTATCGGAGGTCAAACATTTGAACGCACACCAGTACAATGACAAATCTCTCCAAATGTGTTTCATTCATTTTATATGAATTAAGGTTTTTTTTTTTTTTTGGGGGGGGGGGGGGATTTTGGGATGCCCCACACACTGCTGTACTAACCAGCCACATGACCATACTGAACATCTTCCACGTGTCCTGGAAATGGCTGCCCGTTTGTCATGTTCGGGTAACTGCACCTTTAACCCCCCCCCCCCCCACACACACACACACACACACTAAATTCACAATAATTATCTTTTTTATTTTCCAATGATCAGATTATTCTGCATGATGTTGGATATTGTCCACTTTGTTCTAAGAAAATAGAAATTGATATAAAACCAACCATCCATTTTCTTTGCTGCTTATCCTCACGAAGGTCACAGGGAGTGCCGGAGCCTATCCCAGCTGTCAACAGGCAGGAGGCGGCGTAACACCCTGAACTGGTCGCCAGCCAATCGCAGACCATGTAGAGACAAACAGCCACACTCACAATCACACCTAGGGGCAATTTAGAGTGTCCGATTAAATGTCACATGTTTTTGGGATGTGGGAGGAAACCGGAGTGCCCGGAGGAAACCCACGCAGGCACGGGGAGAACATGCAAACTCCACAAAGGCGTGGGCGGGATCGAACCTGGGACCTCAGAACTGCGAGGCCAACGCTTTACCAGTTAATCCACCGTGCCGCCGATATAAAAGCAAACTGTTTACCGGTACATTTTCAGTACTGTACATTGTCTGTAGCAGTTAATTTCCATCTCAAAAATCATAATCCGAATAGCGTGATATGTTCGACCCATATGCATTTTCAAAAGCATAAAAGCTACTTAATATGAAGTTCAATGTTCGGACTGCTGACCTCGCCACTTGTTGATGGTTTTATTTCGAATTTGGTGGCCGCGCAAGTAAAACTGACGCGTGTTGTGTGCCGTCGCCGCGTCGGCCGGCAGCTGCTGACGGAAACTCACGTTCACATGGCCACCGTGGACCTCCTCATCGGAGGAACAGAGACCACCGCGGCCTGGCTCAACTGGACCGTAGCGTTCCTCTTGCATCGACCCGAGGCGGGTTTTCTTCAACATCTTCATTCTTCACTCAACGTCCTGTGCGTACCTTTGACACCAATGCGGTTCATCTCTCCTCCGCCGCTGCATTCATCAGGTCCAGACTCGGGTCTACGAGGAGCTGCGCACGGTACCGGAGGGCCGCTATCCCAAATACAGCGAGAGGCGCAAACTCCCCGTCCTGAGCGCCCTCGTCAACGAAGTGCTTCGACTCAGGCCCGTCGCTCCTCTGGCCGTGCCGCACAGGACCGTCCGAGACAGCAGGTCAGCGCTTCGGATGCGTACACGGACAAAAACTCATTCTTGTCGGATCAAACGAGACCAGATTTGACGGCGTCGCTATTGATTGTTTGAGATTGGTTCTAACCAGAAATGCTCAAGTGATTAAATGACTAGGACATGGTTTATTCAGAAAATATCCTTCCATCCATCCATCCATTATCCAAGCCACTTATCCTCACAAGGGTTGCAGGAAAGCTGGAGTCTATCCCAGCTAGCTCGGGGCGAAAGGCGGACTACACCAAACTGGTCGCCAGTCAGTCGCAGGGCAGATATCGACACCGTCACTGAGCAGGAATAGATTCCACGGTGCCCGCACCAAAGGCAGGCCCGTGTACCACTACACTATCAGTGACTCGACTCAAAAAACAAAATCTTAATAACATACAAATTGTAAAATTTGAAAAAAATGCTTCCACTATACTGTATGTGAAATGAAGCATTTTGAGAGGGAATGATTCCACGCTAACATTCATTGATTTAACATTGAAAGATTAATCTAATATTTCAAATTTACTTCATACTAATAATATCATTGCTTTTCTGCCAGTGCAAATCAAAACTTGAGCATTATTTTCTCGTCCATTTTTTGTTTTGATTCAGCTCTTCTATTGGATCTCATATTCATATCACTTGTGAAATTTTGGAATACAGTAATCCCTCGTTTTTCACGGTTAATTGGCCCCAGACCCACCCGCGAAAAGTAAAAAAACGCGAAGTAGGGGTAAAGGGTGTTTTTTTTTTTTTTTTTTTTTTTTTTTTTAATTTTTTGCTTCATTGGTCCGAGTCGTATTGCTGGGGATGCCACATTATACCCTATCAATGCGGTTTCCTGCTACAGTACTGTATTAACATATGGTAGCATTTTTTAATTTAATGTTATTGTTGCTTCATTGGTCCATGTCGTCGTGCCGGGGATGGCGCATTAGTACGTAGCGATCCAGCTTTTTGTTTTTGGGTGGGTGGGGTGGCGGTCAGGAACCCGCAATGCACAGAATCCACAAAAGATGAACAGCAAAGTTGAGAGGCATTACTGTACACAAACAAATTGATCCAAAGCTGGGAAATAAATGGTTCCCAGATGAACTGCTAGCTTGTTAAATACATCCCGAAAAACAGACCACATTAATTGGACATTCTAAATTGCCTCAAGGTGTGATTTTGAGTGCGGCTGTTTGTCTCTATGTGCCCTGCGATTGGCTGGTGGCCAGTTCAGGGTGTACCCTGCCTCCTGCCCATTGACAGTTGGGATAGGCTCGAGCACTCCCTGGGACCTTTGTGAGGATAAGTGGCAAAGAAAAAGGATGGACGGATAGATCTCATGCTCCAATTGCTAGTGATATCGTATGTGTACAGTAGATGCATTATAAAAAGTTGTCTAATTTAAGAACTATAGAGCCATAACTCAACTGATTTTTTGATATCATCGACTCTGTGAGGGGAAAAATAAAATGGTGGTGATACTCAATCCCAAATGATAATTAACATGCTCTGCTGAATCATCCTTCGCTGCATTTCATAGCTCAGATTTTCCCCGACAACATAAACGTGTAGTCGTTTATCACGTTGACGTCATCTTTGCGCAGCATCGCCGGCTATTTCATCCCGAAGAACACGGTGATCATTCCCAATCTTTTCGGAGCTCACCACGATCCTTCGGTCTGGGCCGAGCCGTACAGCTTCAAACCAGGTACGCCGCGTCTGTATTTCGGGTATGTTTCGACCCCCCCCCCCGTTTGGGCCAGCGCCCCCGTCAAGCGTTTTTGCTTTCTCAGAGCGCTTTCTGGGGGGAGAAGACGCGTCTCCCCGAGGCCTGATCCCCTTCGGAGGGGGGGCTCGTCTCTGCCTGGGGGAGTCGGTCGCCAAAATGGAGCTTTTTCTTTTCGCCGCCTATTTGCTGAGGGATTTTCACTTCTCTCCCGCCGACGGCTCCCCGCCTGACCTCAGGGGGGTCGCCAGTGTTGTGCTCAAGGTCAAGGCCTACAAAGTTATCGCGTGCCCGCGGCCCGTTGACGACAAATAAAGTTTGATTCATGAACTAATGCGTTAAAATAAAAAAAAACAAGCTATCAAAAACTGTGTGTACTTTCGTTCATATTGCATAAATGTTATTACTGTATTACTACTACATTTTCTTTTTTTTTTTTTTTTAATCTGTAAACACCAGATTTATTTTTTTTTTTTCAGTAAACATTTAAAAGGGACCAACATTGTCACTTGGTGGAGAAAACGCAGTATTGCAAGTCTGATGAAATTGAGTCGCTTCTCCTGAGCAGAAGGTGCCCGACGGTCGGCTGGCGTCCAGTCCAGGGCGGGACTGGCACACCTGCGGCCCTGGCGAGGATAATCACTTGACAAAATGGCTGACCAAAGGGCGTCTCCTGCTCTTATCTTATCTTATTGGTTGTGATGTGAGTCGGTTCATCTATCCATCCGTTTTCTTAGCCGCTTATCCTCACAAGGGGTCGCGGGGAGTAGTGGAGCCTTTCCAGCTGTCATCTGGCAGGAGGCGGGGCACAACCTGAACTGGTCGCCAGCCAATCGCAGGGCACATGGAGACAAACAGGCGCACTCACAATCACACCTAGGGGCAATTGAGAGTGTCCAATTAAATGTCACATCTTTTTGGGATGTGGGAGGAAACCGGAGTGCCCACACAGGCACGGGGAGAACATGCAAAATCCACACAGGCGGGGCCGGGATCGAACCCGGGTCCTCAGACCTGTGAGGCCAAGACTTTGCCAGCTGATCCACCATGCTGCCCTTTCCAATATATATATATATGTGTTTCTTCTACGCTATTTTCTTTTCTGGGTGCAAAGAGGCAATCATTAATATTTTGCCCAAAACAATTCACTTGAAATAGAATAATTAAAAAAAAATAATAATTACATTATTCAATAAATTACAACTACTACTTTACTGTAAATATTATAGAATATATGTGTATAATATTATTAATATTTTTAATTGTAAATTATATTATATATTAAAATATATATTCAATAAATTTGTACCTGGACGGCACGGTGGAGTTTGCATGTTCTCCCCTTGCCTGCGTGGGTTTTCTCCGGGCACCCCGGTTTCCTCCCAACATCCCAAAAACATGCAACAACATTAATTGGACACTCTAAATTGACCATAGGTGTCATTGTGAGTGCAACTGTTTGTCCCGATGTGCACTGCGATTGGCTGGCGACCAGTTCAGGGTGTCACCCCGCCTCCTGCCCGTTGATAGCTGGGATAGGCTCTGGCACTCCCCACGACCTTCGTGAGGATAAGCGGCAAAGAAAATGGATGGTTGGATTGATAGAATTTATACACAAAAACAAATAGTGAATGCTTTAATTTTGAAAAAAAAAAGGTAGATCAAGAAAGTGTCATTGAAGTGTTTTGGTACAAGTAACTCAGAATTTGTGTCATAAATTATAATTTCAAGACGATGTCACTGTAATCTCTTTCAAACATACAGAAGGTGTTTTTCCTCTTCTCACATCTCCATAAATTTCAACGTTATGAACACTGTCCAATTAAAAAAAAACCCCAACACACAGTTATCGCTGTGTTTACTTTTCATTTGATTAATATTTATAGTTTAGAAGCCTCGTTCAAACAAATATTGCCTGCAATAAATTCAGTACATCCTGTCTCTGATTTTAAAAGGATCTTGGCCAACTGCGTACATCACAAATGTCCCAAAGTGTGACTTTTCCGACAATTTCAAGAAGTTCTTTCGAGAAAGGTCCCACTAAAAATTGTGAATGAGACGGCAAACGCGGACGTCGTGCGCAACACGCAGGTCTTGTGAAAACTTGTGAAAGTTTGGCCGCGGCTATAAAACGAGAAGAAGTCGACTTCCTCTTCCAGCTCAGTTTGCAGAAGTTAAACGCCAGAGCACGAATGGACAGCGGCGTTCAAGGTCGGGTGATTTTATTATCCATTTTTAAAAATCTGTTTCACGGCTCACGATTCATAGGAATATCGGTGGAATAATTAATTTTTTTTGTGTTGGGGGCAGGCGGCAAAGCGTACGGCCTCCTCAAGTGCCACCAGGAGGAAAAACTGAACGCCGTCAACGAGGTGAGTGTGAGACGTTTTGAAGTCGACAACACTTTTCAACGGGATAAAAATACATAAAATAAATCATTTTTCCCTCACCTTAGGCTTTTCTAGCCGATGAGCAGTATGCAGACGTGGAAGACCTCGCCTTGAAGCTGGACCTGTTTAAAAGTAATCATTAAAAACTCAAAAATGTTTCAGTCATTGTAAAAGTCAAAGGTTTTCTTCCCCTCCAGAAAAATACGTGGAGTTTGACCTCAACGACAAAGGGGACATCGGTAAAACCTCGGGACGCCTGAATTAGGATCTCGCAAGGCATCAGAAACGAGCGTCATTTGGTTTTCATTTCATATCTTAGACATGATGGGCTTAAAGAGAATGCTGGAGAAACTGGGACTGGCCAAGACTCACCTGGAGTTGAAGAAGATGATGTCCGAGGTCGTCGGCGGAGAGTCCAAGGAGACCATCTGCTACGCCGATTTCTTGGATATGATGCTCGGGAAGAGGCACGCCATTTTGAAACTGTGAGTGGAACCGCGGGGAAATTTGCCGGCGCCGTGTGTCCGGGTTTTCCATTGTCGTGTTGCCCCCGTTGCAGGATTCTCATGTTTGAAGGCATGAGCAAAGAGGAGAAGAGACCAGAGGGACCGGCTTCTCGCAAAACCTTCTCGCAACTGCCTTGAACCACCTTCCCCCCCAAAAAATAAAAAAAAAATCCATAACTAACACATCATAGGTCCCCCTTATTATTAGGGATAGGCAAAATAATTGATTCATTTGGGCAATTGTGTGGTATTGATTATTCTTGTCTGGAGCTCAAAAGGGGGTGTAATAATTTGAACCAGTTTGTCTAGTTTAGTGGTAAACCTTTTTTTTTTGTATGATTATGAGGAATGTTCAAATGTTAATTGGCTGTACAGTGAATAATAACATCAATAATGGTGACAGTTCAATACCAAACCAGTGTTGTATTTTTTTTTTTTTTCATTTTTTTTCATCATCAATCCATCCATTTTCTTGCCGCTTATCCTCACGAGTTTCGCGGGGCGTGCCGGAGCTTATCCCGGCTGTCAACGCGCAGGAGGCGGGGTACACCCTGAACTGGTTGCCAGCCAATCGGAGGACAAACAGTCACACTCACAATCACACCTAGGGGCAATTTAGGGTCCGATTAGTGTTGCATGTTTTTTTTTGGGGCATGTGGAAGGAAACCGGAGTGCGCGGAGAAAAGCCACGCAGGCACGGGGGGAACATGCAAACTCCACACAGGCGGGTCCAGGATCGAACCCGGGACTTCAGAACTGTGAGGCCAACGCTTTCCAGCTGACCCACCGTGCCGCCTTATAGAATATTATTCAAGTAATTATTGTATTTGCAAACAATAACAGGAAATTGTTGTGCCTCTCAATATACGTCGCCGGCATAGATAGATGGGGGAAAAAAAATCCCATGATATGAATTATTTAAATTATAATGTGCAACGGTATTTGAGGAACATTCATTTCATACTTTACTATAAAAGTGTACAGACAGCATCAAGAGACAGACTAATGCTTATTTTATTTTTTTAATAAAAGACAAAGATGAATCACAAAGCAACAATATTTTCCACCATCTAAAATCTATTTTTTTTTTTTTTTCCCATGTGAAATTCCAAGTTCCTTCTGGGGAGGTTGCCGTTGTGGTAGCTACCGAGTTTGTGACCGGGACGAAGAAACGCGGGGTCTAAAAAACAAAACCAAAAAAAAAAAAAAAAAAAGGGAACTGCTGCGTTTGACAGCTTCTACCTTCTACAAAAAAAAAAAAAAAAACTTTAGACAGCGAGTGAGAGCAAATCTACTTGAACTATGTGCTCAAAGGCTTTACAAACTTTGTTGAAAGAAACTTTGTGACGTCTCTAAAATGGAAGCCTGCAAATCAGCTTTTTTTTTTTTTTTTTTTCCTTGAAACATCACAGTACATTAAAATCACATGAAATAGTTGCTACTTTACAAATAATTTACTGTATAGTAGAACATGTAAAAAAAAAAAAAAAAAAAAGAAAATTGTGCTCCTATGACCAAAAAAACAGAACAAAAAAAAAAAAAAGCCACATTTACCAAGACAGCTGCCTTCACCTTCCGCTTACGCTTCACGAAAACGAGTCACGAGCGCAACGTGTTCCCGCGAGAATTTCGTTGGAAATTGCACAAAACATCCAACCATCCATTTTCCTTGCCGCTTATCCTCACGAGGGTCGCGGGGAGTGCTGGAGCCTATCCCAGCCGTCAACGGGCAAGAGGCGGGGTTCACCCTGAACTGGTTGCCGGCCAATCGCAGGGCACATGGAGACAACAGTTGCACTCCCAATCACACCTTGGGGCAATTTAGAGTCACCAATTAATGCATGTTTTGGGGATGTGGGAGGAAACCCGAGTGCCCGGAGGAAACCATGCAAACTCCACAAAAACTGTACAAAAGATGATGAGCAATGTTCGGTTAAATGTGAAACACGAGATTTATTTACCCGGAGATGTAAATGGGTGTCAAACTCGTTTTTGTCGCGGACCTCATTGCAGTTACGGTTTACCTCGGAGGGCTGTTTTGACTGTGAAACCATAAAAGTCATTTGCCTCATCATATTTACACGTGAAATTTATGAGCTAGTTTTTGAAATCTTGAAATCAAGGTTAATGTGTCTTTAAAGTATTCCTGATGCTTGGGTACACAAACAAAAATCATGGAACGTTCATACTCATATTCTGGCTTGGCGGGCCACATACAATCATGCGGCGGGCCAGATCTGGCCCCCGGGCCTTGAGTTTGACACCAGTGGCTTAGGGTCTATGGAAAATATGATTCACACGTGCACTATTAGAAAGCACGTTTTGTGAATGAAGCCCCATTTTTGTACACGTTCCTCCGAATTTCTGGTGAGAACAGGCGCGTTCCACGCATATGTCGACTTCCGCGCGGCTGAAAATGAATACGGAGCGCTACAAATATACGGACGTTCCTCGTACATTCTGTTTGAGGTCTGTGGTCTTGCGAAGTACATGGAAACCTGAGAGAAACAGACCAAAGCTTGAAACGCGGATCGACGTAACATGTTGGAAAGATCGCGGCCGAGGGAAGCGCCGTGTTGACGGACGGCGGGGCTGAGGAATCGAGCGAGACCCGATCAGGGAAGGAAGTCTTCGACATAGGCCGCAGAATTTAGTCAAATCAAATCACTGAGGGATGTGAGTAACTTAAAACATTTTGGATTTGTACAAACACTATAAAAGCATTAAACCTATAAAATAGAGAAATATGTCAAAATAGATCGTTTGAATTCAAACTTTACAAGAATATGCAGGCTACAGGTTGTCAGCTGGTCATAAAAGAAGCTCATTTTGGTTATATTTTCCTGAGTGAAACCTAACAGCTGTCCGAATTAGGGCAGAGGATTAGATTTGTGTTGAAAGCATTTTGCGAGGTACACAATTTTCATGCAATCTTTTGAAGATTGCGTGAAGAAAATCAACGACCAGAACAAAACAAACCAAAAAAAAAAAAGTAGTCTTTACGTTGCGAGTAGCGCGAAGGGAAGGAACACTGACAGTCCAAACTAACTCCAAAACAGTGCATTTGTGATACCAGTAATAACAATTAAAAAGGGAAGTAAACGTGTTTAAAAGCAAACGTCATCTGCTACAACTGGAAAGAAAGAGAAGTATCTTTTAAAACGGCGGAAGTGGAAAGTTCCCGGGAGCTTTTCGAACTCTTGGGAGGTGAGGTTTGATCATCGCGGTGGTGCAAGCCCTCCTCTAAACTTTCTACGAACGGCTCAAAGCGTAAAGAGAAAGAAAACAAAACACGACCTACTCAGACTCTTGCTACTGGGTGCACATTCATGAGATATGTGTGTGCGCGTGTGTGTGTGCGTGCGTGCGTTAAGAGTGGCTCAATCGGTCAGCGGGTGTTGAGGTCTGGACTCTGACCGAGGGAAACGGGAGATGGCTGCCTGCGGTGCATCAGTTACAATGCCGATGCGCCTCCGTCTTTCTCCTGCGGAGGCAAAGTCACAATCCATTATTATTTTATCACGACTATTTATTATTATTATTATATTATTATCATTAAGATTAGTATTATTTTACATGTATTATTATTTTATAGTTATTATTACTATTATTTATTATTGTATTTATTATTATTATTTTATTATTACCATGAAGATTATTATTATTTTATAGTTATTACTATTATTTATTGTATTATTATTATAATCATTAAGATTATTATTATTTTATAGTTTTTATTATTATATTATTTATTATGCTGAAATATATTTTCCCCAACTATATTTAGGAAGACCAACAATTTGGTGTTGTTTTGTGAAATGAATTGTGGAGATCGCGGCAGACACTGACGCCAACGGCGTCGCGCTGGAGGGCGGACGGTGTGAAATTGCAAAGTTGCTGTCGCACCCCGATTCATTTTGTAAAAATGTAAAGCTGGGAAAATGTCTTCCGTGATTACTCCACTGCGGGAAATTTTCCAGGAGCTCCGAGAAACAAATCCCTGAGGCTGTGGCGTGTTCTACGCAGATGATCACATAATCGCTCCTCTCCTCTCGATCATCAAGAAAATCACTTTCTGCAGATTCTTTTGTGGCGTTTTGTGTTCCGGTCACTCACATTTGAAAAATGTACGAGTGTGGTCAGTCGTGCCCGCAGATATAAAGTTACGGGTGTGGTCCACCAGTCATGCAAGCAGATATAAAGTTGCGGGTGTGCGTTCTGTTTGTAATGATGAGTGTACCCCTTTAAGAGCGGAGCGGGGCGGTGTCAGGTAAATTAGGAAGTAGAAGTAGGCTAGACTATGTGCTTCCGTGTTAAAAAAAAATGACATCAGGCTGTGGTTCACGGCGCTGGATCGGTTTTCAGTGTGTGCGACAAGTGCGCAATTGCGCAGTGGCGCAGCTTAGCGGGAACATTGGTCAAGACTACACAAAATAAGGGACATCTTTCAATATTTCTACTCGTAACAAATTGTTCCATGCTTGATTTTTCATGCTCGACTGTGCAGATTTGCGAGTGCGATGGCGCGCGGCGAGCACATACGCGCCTGTCAAATGACAGTGACTGCTGTTCCTCCAAATTTTGTGCCTCGCCTTCAATGAAAGTCACGGCTCACGTTGCTGATGGACCATGCAGAAAATGAATACCGCAATTTCCGCCCCATAAACCGCCACTTTTTTCACATGCTTTCAACCCTGCGGCTTATGTGATGATGCGGCTAATTTGTCCCACCAGGGGCACTCGAGCGGAAAAGGTAAGAGTAAGACGGTGGAATCAATGTGGCGAGGAAGTAACTTTTACCTGTATGTTTTTTTTAACCAGCCCTGTTAGCGCGGCGCTAGCACTGTGCTAGCGTGTTGCTCTGTCTCAGTGATTTTTACCGGTATGTTTTTTTTAACCGGCCCTGTTACCCTCGCGCTAGCGTCTTTCTGCTGTGTCTCAGTGATTTTTACTGGCATGTTTTTTTTTTTAAACCAGCCCTGTTAGCGCCATGCTAACATTAGCGCCGCGCTAGTGTGTTGCTGCTATGTTACTGCCGTGTCACAGTTATTTAGGTATGTCTTTTTTTTAACCGGCCCTGTTAGTGCTGTACTACCGTGTTGCTACTGTGTAGCTGCCACGTCTGTTTTTCTTTTATTTTTTTTTTTTACATGTATTTTTTTTTAACAGCCCTGTTCGTGCTACCGGGTTGTTGCTATGTTAAGCTAAGCTAAGGTATTAAAAGTTTGAAAACTCGTTCTGTGTACCGTCTTTCTTTGTAAATATCTCGTCTTTCAATGTGGGTTTCAATGCGGGCACTTGCGGCTTTTACACAGCTGCGGCTTATGCATGTACCAAATGGTATTTCCTTTACAAATGTACTGGGTGAGGGTTATAATCCAGTAATTACGGTACACTTTTAAGATTGTCTGCACTATTATGACAAGCAGCGTTTATAAATTATGACTATTGTCTCCAAATCCTCTCTAAATCCTCCTATTCTCCAGTCTGGCCTGAAATCTGAGACAAATACTCATAAACTGAAATGTTGGAATTATATCAGAATCTGCTGATGTTTTATGAATTAATGCGCTCGTTAGTTGAGTGACATCAATCACGCGCCGTACCTTGTCCTGATCAACGTCGCTGTCGGCAGTTATGACGATTCTTTTCTCCACACGGGTCTCTGAGGAGCCACTTTTCACAATCTGTTTTGTGGAGTAAAGCAAAAAAATATAAATATCTGAATAATTTAATACACGAGAACCAAAGGGCAACAAAAAAAAAAGGGAGGCTGACCTTGGAGATGTGCGTGGTGGTGGTAGTGACGGTGGTGGCGCTGGTGCTTTCGGAGGTCTGAGTGATGGAAACTGTGCTTTCTTTTTCCTCTTCTGTCCCATCAACTGCAGCCTGACAAAGACAAAGCCAAAAAAGTAAAAAATAAAAATGATATGTGGAAAATGAAATATTGTGTGCTGCCTCAAGAGTTTATTCGGTGTGGTACAAAATTGGTTAGTTCACTTTAAATGAATTTATATACAGTGGCGCCTTATGATATATTTTATTCGTTCAATAATCAATATGAACACAAAACGAAATGAGTGGAAATGCCATTCATTTTTTCCATCTCCCCTTGTGTTAATTAGGAAAAATATCACTCCATAATATTGTAATTGATGAAAAAAAAGACCAATAACATAATTCAATAGAATCTTCAGAACTGAACAATTTGTGCATTATTCTGCAATCCAATCCAATGTCCTGTAACCACTTTGGCCACCGGGAGGCAGTACAGTATACTACAGTCTTCCATATATAAACAAAGAAGAATTTACTACTATTGTGAATGACTCAGTAAGATGCTGCAATATTAGTAATTTTTTTAAGAGGACAAATAATATATGCTTGACTATTTTTTTTCTGTCTAAATGTGTTGTTCTTTTGTTCAATTAAACAGTCTCCAATTTTACTTGTGAGCTAATTGATAAATATAAATATATTCTATGACATTTTTGTTTTGAGGTGTGTTAAACTACTACTCAGTGGCGACATTGAATACGGTGCTCATCAACCATTTGACATAAAAAAAATGAATGTCACAGGCACCATTTTTGCCCGATGTTGACTTAACTGTGAAGGACACACAAAAAGTGAATATTTTCGAAATATAGCTGCACCCCGTCTTCATTCACACTTTGGCAGACATGACAATTAATTTTCCATTTCCATTGGAGTTCACTGGGAACGAGCATTTCATAAACATCAACCAGGTACGGGGCTCGTCGACTTGGACTTATTCCGAGCAGACCTTCTCACAGTGTGCTGCGCCATCTTCCTTCAGGCGACTAATTGACAATACAGCGGTGCCTCGGTTCTCGACCAAAATCCGTTCCGGAAGGCCGGTTGAAAAGTGAAACGTTCGAAAACCGAAGCGCGTTTTCCCATTACAATGAATGTAAAATGAAATAATCCGTTCCAAGCCTAAATTGTTTTTTTTTTTTTTTTTAAATCATTCTTTTGTTTTTAGCTTTTCCTGATAATACACTGCATAGTAGAAATACTTTATAGAATTAAATCATTTGAGAAATATATTTTTTGCTTGAAATATATGCTTTAGTAGTAGAGTATGCTAGACTGGGAGTGCATTGACGTATCTGTAGCCACACGGCCCCCAGCCTTGTAAACCTTTTTTCATTGACAAAAATGCAGAAAAACTTTAAATAAGCAATAATGAGGGGGGAAAAAAACAGATAATTTTTTTTTTTTATCTGCACAAAAAGTACATAACGTACAAAAAAATAATTTGCAATTAGAGGGAGAGTTAAGGGAACAAAAGAAAAAAGGAATGCAAAAAAACTGTTTCAAATGTCTTCGGTAGGGGTGACTCGCCCCTTTTTAAAAAAGAAAGAATCTAATGTAGACTGTTTCTGCAGTCTTTTGAGCACTTTTCTGAAGTGGCTCATAACAACATTATTAAAATTTTGCAGTGCTCTGCAACATTCGGCTTTGTAAGGGTGATGGAGTTCTACAAAATTATGGATGTCGTTCCATTTGGCGCAGATAGCTTTTATATTGGCACTTGAGACGTCCTTCCTGCCTTCACCCTCATCAGACGACATCTCCTCCCTTCCTCGCCAACACAATCCCCAGCTAACTGCCGCTCGTCTACGAAAATAAGAAGCAAGTTTTCGACTTCCTCCAAGATCTGCGGCCTCTGCGTGGTCAACGTGGTTGCTCCTTTAGCAACATCATTTGCTTTGAGGGCATCCTTGTGTTTCAGAATGGTGCTGATCGTCGATTTCGCCATGCCACACTTCTTCGATAGCTCAGAAACACGCACACCAGATTCGCATTCGGCTATCAAATCCTTCTTGAAGTCGACGGTTTTACGCACCACTTTCCTTTTTCCAGCATCAACAGTTCCACTTCCCTTCTTTGGAGCCATGATCGGGGGTTAATGTTGCTCAATTTCAAGAAAAAAAGTCACTACAGAACTGGGAAACGTACACAAGCAGAGGAGTGTGCGGGTCAACTGGTTGCATCGCGCGCGTTCGAAAGCGCAATAACAAATCGTCGTGGGTCAGCTGGTCGGGGCGTTCGATCACCGATTTTCATTTGAAAACCAAAGCAAAAAAAAAAAATCTCGAAATTTCCGTTCGAAAACCGATTTGTACGAAAACGGAGACGTTCGAAAACCGAGGTACCACCGTAGATGGAACAGAAGCGGGCGAGGCCTGAGCTGGAGCCCCTACCTTTGCAGACTCGTAGGTGACGGTCTTGGTTGGGACGATGGGGACCTCTGTGGTGGAGATGCCACTGGGTAAGGAGTTGGGGACGGCTGTGATGGTGACTGTCTGGGTCTGCACCAGAGGGGGCTGTGGATGGGAGCACAGCCCCGTGAGTGGCTGTTGAAGCAGACACCTTGCACCCCCCCCCAGCAAACCTTTCACACCATGCATGCCTTTTCTAGGCCATTCCCGGAACGGGTTGATTCAAAATGAAACGACCCCTTCTTTGAATCATTCCCTTTCCGTCACCAGTGATTACAAAAGGAAAGCAGAAAATATGAACCAGGGTCCTGGAAACGAAACAAAACCCCGACAGCAGAAGAAAGTCAGCCGTCTAGAGGCAGCGTGCAGAGCGCCATCACGTATCGGGTAGTAACCATCATGCATTTGTTTTTGCTACAGCGCCGCAGTGGTGAGCAAGTTTGGCAAACACCCAAAGAGCCCGAAGCTCAAAGAGAGAGAGAGAGAGAGAGAGAGAGAGAGAGAGAGAGAATAAGCCTGACCGGGGGACGGGAGGCTACCTGGTAGCTGCGTATGACCTGTGGACCACCGGCCCTGAAATAGGAAGCAGGGGAAGATCCAACTTTATTCCCAGAGCGCTCCGAAAATATGGGACATGGACCTTCTTCTTTCTGGGTTTCATCTAAATATGTACTGCTGGGTTGGAGAGAGGGGACCAGATGCACCATCTCCACCTCTACCATTGGCACCAGGGAGGATTCGATCACCACAAGGGTTTCCTGATCACACGACTCGTCAAAAGGAACCCCGGGAGGCCCGGCACTATGAACGAAGCTCGCAGCGGGACGGCTCTCGTTGGAAAAGCCCAAACTCACTGCGCTTTCCTCGAGTGCGGCCCAGGTCTCTGAAACGCTGCACAGCGGACTAATGTGGGCACTCTAAAAGAAAGAAGAAAAACGCCAATCTGTTTAAACGATAACGATGCGAATACAAGGCGTGTACTGCCGTAGTACCTTTCCCAAATGTTTAAATAACACGCGATGAAACATCGCAGTGACCAAATTCAGTTAACCCGAGAGGCTAAAAGTTAATATGACACCAAACAATACGGGTTGAGATAAAAATATTATTATTGGGACAAATAATCCATTTTCATTGCCACTACCAAACCTATTTTTGTATCCTGTATTTGCTGAAATAGTGTTTTACCCAAATCGATAGTACCGGGCTTTGTGAATTCCTTGATTGGTCAACTGAGAATTGTTGCGTTTGGAATGAAGTTCCGTTCATACAATATGTGTACCCTTTTGTCAATAATGGCATGGAGTTGTAGGCAGAAATAACTATTCGCTTACTTCCCTACACAAGTGTGTGCACTTTTAAACGATAACAATGCAAATACACCGTGAGTACTGCAGTAGCACCTTTTCCAATTGTGCTTGAGTTTAAATGACACGCTATGGCAACATTGAAATGAGACGTAATTGACCCTTTTGTCAATAACGGCATGCAGTTGTAGGCAGAAATAACTATTCGCTTACTTCACTACTCAAGTTTGTGCATTCCGCATCGTACAGAGGGACTTGCCTGATTATTGCAGCTGAACCAGATGAACCCAAACTTTCTGGCACAGTTGTTTATTTACGTTTTCACCTGAACAGAACAGGCTGATGTCCATTTGTTTAGTATGATTTATGAAGTGACTTTCAAACACAGTACTCACGACTAGTTGTTTCAAGACTAAAGCTGTCTTTTCAACCACCGTATCGTTCAATATTTACAGAGAATGTGCGGAGTCAAAAGACTAACTGCTTTCAGGTTTTTTAAAAAATATTTGTTGAATATCCTGGCGAGTTACACGCTGTCCCAGTGCTGTAATACTCACGCAACTGACGCAACTATCGTTGTCCCGCCTCTACATCTGTGAAGGCAATGTTAACTAAATCAAGGTGTAGTGCATAAAACGAACTGTACCACTTGGCAAAAAGTAGCTCCAGTTAATATGACAAGTTGAGACTTCTCTGTGAGGGGAGTTCATTATTTGAGGACATACTGTAAACTCCACCAGACAATAGTTTGGAGGAAAAAAATAAACCTATGCTACTACTTGGATGCTTACATCTTGGATCTGTCATGATAATAAAGCCACACATTCTTTAGTTAGGAAACAATGGAACAAAAACAAATGTTTTTAGTTTGACTTTTTCTTTGACTAACATGATGGTCCGTAACTTTTATGTACCAAATGAGCTCGTGCACGTGACGTCACCACTTTCACGGTGCCATATTGCCGGTCGAAAAGATCTGCTCGACAGTGTGGGGGACATTGAACCGGAGCAGAATATTCATAATGCCCGATACTTGTTGTGCTGTTGGTTCTTACAACAGACGAGACAGATATTCAAAGTGGTCATTCTCTAGAATAGCAGCTGAAAAATGAGAAAAGATCGATGAATTTCGGCAATTAAACGTGATGTATGGTGCCCAACCAAATACACACGACTGTGTAGCAATCACTTCATCTCAGGTAGGAATTATTCTTCTCAATCTCAAATTCCCGAGAAGTATTTACAACGCCAAGTCGGCTCATTTGAAAACAATGCAATAAAAACAAAAAAACAAACAAAAAACGACAGTCATCTCCAACGTACACGGAAGTGTGTTGCGGCCACACGTTAAACTTCTTTTTTTTTCATACGCATTATTCTCAAATGAGTCCAATGCATTTTTTAAAAAAGAAAATAAGACGGTTAACGTAGGTTAATAATGATAATAATAACGTAAGTTAACGAGTGGCCGCAACACACTTCCGTGTACGGGGGCTGAAGCCTATCCCAGCGGTCTATTTTCTTTTTTCAAATATGCATTGTACTCATTTAAGAACAATGCATATTTGAAAGGTTTATCGAAGTTAAAGGTGTGGCCGCAACACGCTTCCGTGTACGGAGGAACCGCCTCGCTGTCTTTTTTTTTTCCAATTATAGATAATGAATGCGAGTTTGTGTAAAACCAGGGGTCATTTATTTAAATATTGGTATTTGTATTGAACAAAATCTGAGTGGCTCCATCACCATGTGGGATTTATTCTTGATTGAGAACAGCTCCAGCAACAAAGTATTTGTATGGGTCCAGACTTTTTTACCCTTTCAAACTTTCCGTGTAAATCTTGACGATTTACTCACCAGATCCATGTGTAGATCCAGTTGTCCCAGACAAGCGGGTTAACAGTTCACTTTCTTGTCGGCGAAAACATCGATTTCGGCATTAAATATGGGTCCTCTATGCCAAGTGCTTCATTTATTATCACCTTCTGAATTTTAACGTATCGGACAAAACTCTTGGAGACGTATTTTCGTGTCGCCTCCAACCGACTGAGCATTGTTCAACCATTAATATGGCCAGTCACATGACTTTGGTGACGTAGGTTCACGAGCTCTATTCCATTTTACGAAACATCTTGACACGTGACAAAAAGCACACCCAAAAAATACAAAATGCATGAATCCACAACCAGTGACGTGTAAATGGAATATTGCCTTTATTCTTTGGTCATGCACAAGTACTCATGCGGTTGCTATAGATGTACTGCCTTGTCCAACACTGGTGAGAGATATAAACAATTTAGCTGCCTTGTGGATTTTCATCACAGAAATAATATGCTGTGACAAAAAGTTTGACGAATGTCTCAGTACACCAGAACAACTAGCTAAACTTCAAGACTGTTGAAATCAAGATCCAGGTTTAAATACCACCAATTCTCTCATTGGTCATCTTATCCAAAGACCTTTAAAATGATTTTACTTCACAGTGTATATAAAAGTGGGTAAAAGAGATGTGGGTATGCAAGATGCTAAATTAAAATTAGTTTGATTATGAGTCCAAAAGAAAGTCAGAGAAGATGTAAAAGACTGTCGGATGCAATTCCAGTTCCAATCGGCCCATTTAAGAAATGGTAACATGTTGAGAAAGGGAAAAGGTGACAGTCTTGTTCCGTGAAGGAGAGGAAGAAAATGGTGGCTTCTCATGTGGAGCGGAGGATGAGAAATGAGGAATGTGTCAGAGAGGAGGCGGAGGACAGAGGCGAGAGCGCGAGATAGCAAGGTGATGGGGTTCCGTCTCCGCAGGTCACACTCACGCCTGTGTGGGACTTCCACAGAGTCCAGACGGCCCCTCAGCTCCGTTTGGAGTAGAAGTCGAGCAGGGGGCCCCGCGGGAGGCGGGTGACAAACTGAAGGGGGGGTTGGGGGTGGGGGAGCAGGGGAGAGAGATGAGAGCGAGGATTTTGGATGGCCATAGAACTTTCCAAAAAAATGCCAAACGTCAATATTAGAAATTTTGAAATGTAGATAACACGGCGAGGGTTTGGGGGATTTCGATTGCAGGTCACGTACTTCCAAGCATGGGATTTCGAGCACATGCATTAGAACATGCAATTTTATTTATTTTTTCACTTCCACGTACTACATCTCACTGAAGATTGAAAAGACAGAGCCGTCTTCACTTTTACAATAAGCAAGAAATTGACGTCGCTACACTGTTGACTGTACAGTTAGACAATGGACCTTTCCGACCTGTCAATCACTCGTACAATAATAGCCAATCAGATAGCCGCATTGTCTTGACACGCCCCTCTCGCCACATTGTCCCACAAGCAATGCTGGTTGTCAGTAGCGTGCGCTTGGAAAAGTTAACGTTACGAAGAAAATGGTCCTCAGATGCGCTCGGGGAACGTGCAATTCTGATGAAAGATATCCTGCTAGGTTACAAGGGCCCGCTTGATTCATTTTTCAAAGCCTAAAACACAGTTGACGAAAAGTCTAGGATGGATTAAGCCTCGCGGAAGAGCACACGTACAACTAAATGTGGACAATATCAACAAACACAAGGCTGTATGTTCGAAGGTAAGTGAACACTTTGTTAGTGTATCACTGACCTGCCGAATGAAGTGTGTCATGTTTTATGCCGAAGAATCGGGTGAGTGATACGTAATGTCTATTTGCCTATTTATACCGCATACTCTTGAGACAGAGCACTGGGTTCCATTACGAGCCGGGTCAAATGAATACACCCACTCACTTCTAAAGACTACAATGATATTACTCGTAATCTTTCCAAGTAAAAGGTACTCACCCCGCTTTACATGCGGAGTACGATTCCACTATTTTATCCTGTTCGATTTCAATATGAAGCTTGAGCGGCGTCAAACTTTTTTGCATCGATCGCCAACGTTTCGCCGTAACTCCGACATTGCGTCCTGCTCCGTGTAATAATTCCGTGTACATATCCTTGCGTGAAATAGTTGAGACCTCTCCGTAGAACTCTCTTGGACAAGTCTAATGCATTTGGGAAAAAAACATACCCCAATACATCTGGAACACGCGATAGAGAATCGACTTCAAACCTGTTCTGTTCAGTCGCCATTTTAGAAGCTTGTGGGACATGGCTAAGGGGGCGGAGCTTAAGATCGCCATCGGAAAGGTCCATTCCTCTTTTAGGTATGACACATAACTCACTGTATCGTATTTGCTTCATGACTTATTTAATCTGGCTACATTTGTTGTGATTCTCCTCAGAATCAGAATCAGCTTGATTGGCCAAGTGTGTTAAAACACACAAGGAATTTTTCTCCGGCAGTCGGAGAAAAATTGCTCATTAATCGCATTAAAGATAATATTATGTAGTTGGTACAGGTTCTCTGCAAAAACAGATGTGTCTAAGTGCAGACATTATGCGAGCAGATAAGAAGTCAACTTTCATATCTCTAAAACATGATGCTGTGATGTTTCAAATCAGATTAGGCTATGGAAGATGTAAATCGAAGATTTTCTTTTGTTCTCGTATGGATGAAGTTATTAATTTGGAGCGTAAAAACATCTAGCACATTTGCGCTCGTCTCTTCAGTAACACGGTTTGGAGAAAGCAGCTGTGAAATGTGAAGAAGCAGGGGAAGAAAAGAGTTCAAAACAAAAGGCAGAGAAGCAGAAAAGGTTGGATGAAGAGAGCAAGGGAGGTAAAGTTTGTTCTGCGTGAGAACGTGCAAATCTTCTAGAGAGGGGGCGGGGTCGCATCCCGTTGCCATGCGTCACGTCTGTCGGCATGCGATACGGACACGTCAAAACCTCTGATGCGTGCGCGATGAAGCGTGTCGGAGGGAAGCCCAAGATCCCTCACCCGCATCAGAGTTTTGACCGAGCGAGAATATACAAATGCAGACGCAATTCAACCGGCCCAACCTGAATTCTTCACCAGATCATGCTCGTGCCTCACCTGACATGCTTTTTATTGCCATCGACAGGTCTGAACATGCTCACGCAGTCCATGACCATCAAACCGTCAAACAACCAAGACAGCAACCTGGAGGAGCCTCGTCAGTTACAATCCCATTTTACACGTGGAACAGTGACAAAAACTTTGTTTTAAAAATTGTCCAACTTGCATATGGATCATAGCACATAACCAAGGGATGCTTCCAAGCACACAACAACCTTGACAGCTTTCAAGCAACAAGCAGATGTCTGATATCATTGTGGATGCATATATAGTATGCATCAAATGTTTCTGTATTTGATTCAACATTTGTGTTTCTCTTTTTGGTTTTTATCCCCCCCCAACCGTTGTTTGGTGCGCGAGACTCACCCCATCGGCACTGGGCTGGCCGTTGACGCCCAGGCTGCGTAAAGGGGAGTGCGTGGACAGACGCTTGTCCCACTCACTGGGCCTGGGCTCAGGTACGGCCTCCATGAAATTCCTCTTCAGCTCGCTGATGCTGGCGTGATGCCTGAGCAGGTCCTCCTGAGGCTTATCAAACTCCTACAAAAGCAAAAGGCCGGGGTGGGGGTGGGGTGGGGGGGGTGGAGTAGGGTGAATGGAGGGAGGTGATTCAGAAAGGTCAGCCAAAAATAAATAGTGGCAAGGAAGAGTGGAGGAGAGTAAAAGGAAGGATTGAGAAATGGGCAATATTGGCAGCGGGGGGTGTACATGAGGAAAGAATCAAAAGGATGGGGGGAAAATACAGAAATCATCACAGTTTGAATAAATATTATTGATTAAGCCAAAGCAAAGTTAGCGATTTGATTGCGACAAACAGACGAGTCACATTTTAGGTGGCGGTATTCCAGATTATGAGTTTAACATTCTTGAGCAATCAGAAACGTGTGGTACAAATTTGGAGACTTGTTCAATTCATAATCTTCTGCGCGGTGCCAGGATCGGTAAAACGGTTTATAGAGCTCGTGCACGTGACGTCGCCATTTTCACGGCCGAACAGAGCTGTTCGACATTGTGGAGGACGTTGAACCGGAGGAGAATATTGACAATACCCGAGACCTTTTGTGCTGTCGGTTGTCACATTGCAGATGAGACAGATCTTCAAAGAGATCATTATAAGGAATACCAGCTGAAAAGACCAGAAATATTGATGGATTTCGGCAATTAAACGTGATGGATGGCGCCCAACCAAAATACACACACGCCTGTGTAGTGATCGCTTCATGTCAAGTAGGAATTATTCTTCTCAATCTCCATCCTCTTTTTTTTTCCCAATCATAGTTAATGAATGCATATTTGTGTAAAACCAGGGGTCATTTATTGAAACATTTGGATTTGTATTGAATACTAGATGAAAAGATCGATGGATTCCGGCAGAGGTTAACGCGTGGCCGAACACACTTCCGCGTTCGTGAGCCGTCAAAACTGTCACAGTGTGGGATTTATTCCTGATTGAGAACAGATCCAGCAACAAAGTATTCGTATGCGTCCACACTTTTGCACGCTTTCAAACTTTTGCGTGTAAATCTCGACATGTGTATATCCAGTTGTCCAAGACAAGCGGAAGCGAAGTAATAGTCCAATTTTTTTTTAATCAGTGAAAACATCGATTTCGGCATTAAATACAGGTCCTCTATGCCGAGTTTATCTAATTTTTTCATGTACCATCATTTATTTTCACCTTTTAAATGTCTGACAGTATCGGACAAGACTCTGGGCGCCGTGCTACAAGACATATTTCTGTGACGTCTCCACCCGAATTAGCATTGAGCAATGCTTAGCTTGACCGACAATATGGCGAGGTAAACAAAAGTCACGTGATTTGATGACGTAGGTGCACGAGCTCTATTGCAAAGCTTTAAATCAGGCAGGTTAAGTGCGACGCATGGTGCTTGCAAAAACCGGAAAAATAACTGCCAATCAGTAAGCAAGGAAGGGAAAACTGCAGTTGTGATTCAGGCGCCGGAAAATGAGGCTGCAGTAAAGAAACACAATTCTATTTAACACAAAGGATCCAAGCACCAATAACAATACTGAACATTTTGCATTTATGGATGTGTAATCACACAATGCAGTCAAAGTTTTAGTACGGAACTGTGCTTGATTACTACCTAAGAGAAACTTCTCCAACCAAAAATCCTTAAATACATAGCAACACAGCTGTATGAGAGCAGATCATTATTCGAAAGTTCAATTCATAATGTATCATAATTAATGGTAAATTCAACTTCAATTGGTAAATTCATTTTAAAGGCAAAATTGCAGAGACGGAGTCAGTGCATATCAATGCATTTCAAGCAAATGAGATGACAAAAGGATGCAAAGAGAAAGCGCAAAAGCAGAACAGGAAGCTCGTAATGGGCGAACGAATCTTGAACCACTTGGGACAAATGTTTGGAAAACCGCTTTGGGACTTGAAGCATGTGCCAGTGACCTCTCCTGGTGAAAAAGCAACACTGCAGTGGATTGAAAACGTCTTTCCTTTGAAAAAGGTTTGAGAATACCGGAATAATGTTCTACACTGAGGCTGACCTCAAAACAAGTTAAAAAAAAATGTTAAAAACAAGACATCTAATCCCTAAAATTAGTCAAAAGAAAATAATATATGCCAACTGGTATGAATTGACTTAAGATTCCTTCTTAAAAGATCTTGTGTTGTCTTAAAACAAGTCTTTGTCTTGGTGAAAATTTAGGGGGAAAAAGTATAAGATGCCTTAAAATAAGTAAAGGAGATGAGTAGCTTTTGTAAAAAAAAACAAAAACAAACAAAAAAAAAGTCATAGTTAGGGTGTGGCAGTGGTTATGAGGGTTGGGAAACACAAAGATTTTTACCAAGGTACAATATATTATTTATCAAGCACGTGGTCTGAGACAGATGTCATTTTTTCCCCCACTCACACATTCTCCACATTTAGCAAAATAATGCTTTGCTTGGTAGAACGGATGAGAGTAAACTTTATAAGATTATCTAATATGATTCATGTATAAAAACAGCAACCGGGAAAAAAAAGTAAATGATTGTTATGCGACTTAACTCTCTAAAATCATAAAGTTACCAAACGATCTAGCCAGGTACTCTATGTGGCGATACCCACTTCTGAACATAGACTCCATCTATATATAAATAGAAGAGGTGATAAAGCGACAACTACCACATCAACAAAACCTCGACGTTCCAACTAATTCCCTTCATTATCACCGGATTGGACTGTGGGTCACGTGACTCATTCAGGCAAGCGACTGCATTTTCTGACGTCTTTTGACGCGATTTTGGACCGTGGGCCGGTCACGTGACGCATTCAGGCAAGCGACTGCATTTTCCGACGACTTTCGACGTCATTTCAAGCGTGATTCAAAGCAAAAGGTCTGTGGGTGGCAGTTCAGGGATTGAAGTTTCAGTGGCATCCGTGAAGGAGACTCCTGATGATCTGGCTCATAGTGTTAGGATGAGATATTCAGTGTAACCGGTCATAAAACATGCAATGCCTGAAATATTCTCAGGTGTTTACTTTTTTATTAGAGCTTCATGAAGGAGACCGTAGTGTCCGTAATAGTCCTAACATCGTAACTCAGAATGATGGATTCAGCAGCACAAGTAGCAATTATGTAACTGTACACAACGACAAATAACATAACTTTAACTACTACACCATGTCTGTAAAAAATATTAAATAAACGAGGATGACAACACAGTCAAATGTGATCATTGTGACTACAGAAAAGGATGCTGGGAAACCCCTCCTCCTCCGATTCCCTAACATGCAACGATAGCTACCTTTATATCTATAATATAAAGCACTCAGTACACACAAACTCGCAATGTATCGATATATAATAACAATGGGCTGCACACGAAAATTATGTAGCTCTTCCGACATGCGGCATCTTTGGTAATACACATCTGTGTGAGCAGCTGTTCTTGCTGATGAAAATTAAGAACAAAATGATTTGCCTCAATGATGAACACCAATAGTGTAGTCCATCCTGAAAAGATGGACAGCACAGAACCTAAACCCAATCATAATCTTTGAGGCAAGAGAAGATGCACAATATCCAAAAATGGCTAAAGGGTAAAAAAAAATAAATCTTGAAAGATTTGATAAATAATTATGTTAATCTCTACTAAAAAGCAAAATGCTTCTTTACACATTCACCTTTTTGTGCTGCATTTTGATATTATGAACATCCATCCATCCATCCATCCATTTTCTTAGCCGCTTATCCTCACGAGGGTCGCGGGGAGTGCTGGAACCTATCCCAGCTGTCAGTCATCGGGCAGGAGGCAGGGTACACCCTTTAACTGGTCGCCAGCCAATCGCAGGGCACATGGAGACAAACAGTCACACTCACAATCACAATTAAGAGTCTCCAAAGAATTCATGTTTTCGGGATGTGGGAGGAACCCAGCGTGTCCGAAGAAAGCCTACGCAAGCATGAGGAGAACATGCAAACTCCACACATGCGGGGCCGGGATTTGAACCCCGGTCCTCATAACGGTGAGGCCAACACACTACAGCTGCTGTACATCTGCTCTACTGTGCCACCATATTTTAAATGACGTCACTGATGGTGTAGTGGTACACACGCATGCCTTTGGTGCTGGCAGCGTGGGATCGATTCCCGCTCAGTGATGGTGTCGATATCTTCCCTACGACTGACTGGTGACCAGTTCAGGGTGTAGCTTGCCTTTCGCCCAAAGCCAGCTGGAATAGACTACAGCTTTCCCGCATCCCTTGTGAGGATAAGCGGCATGGATAATGACATGGTATACTTTAAATTATTTAGAGGTTAAATTCATTTATGTTGGTGTTATACGGTATCCTTTCTGTTCCTATTAATATTGTCAAGTGAAAGATAATGCTTTAAAAAATGATTAACATATTTCATTAGGGTTTTATGTCTTAGTCGCGATATTAATAATAAGTCAAATGAGTTGAGTTATGTTTAACTCAATAAACATTTATCCTGTTTGGCCTGCGACACGAAGTGTGCTTTGAGTTTCCCTTCTAGATAAACGAAAAATCTGCTTGTGAAATATGTTTTGCTTACTAGAAGGACAGCTTTATGGATTGTAAAATAAAGCATGAATACTAACAGCCCTCTTGGTAGATGCCTTTAGTTCAGATGCACTCTCCTGGAAGTGGATTAGAGTTGGCACAAACACACATTTGTTTAGTAATATACGCAGCCAATCGGATGTGCCGAATGCTAAAAATCAAGCAGTCATGCGAGCGTGATATGAAACAGCAGCCAGCGCACCAGAGAGCAAGAAAACAAAGCGAGAGACTGACATCTCCAGTAGGGATACAAACCTCCAACATTAAAAGGCTATGTCTCATATATATTGAGTCACCCTCAATTTTCTTAGATCTTTTCTGTGAAAAATGAACAGAACAAAAAGGGAGGAGTCAGGGAGCCAGTTTCTTACGACGGTCGCTCCACGTCGGACATGCAGGCTGTGATGTTCAATTGAGTACAAACTAAAAAAAACAAAGCGCTGCAAAGAGTCGACATGCAAAAAAAGATTGAGGCTGAGGGACGCAGGCTAATGACCGGATTACAGACTGCAGGTTTAAGTCCTCTAGTCTGAAGTTAAATAAAGAAACGAGCATGTGTGGTGAAACGAGTGGGAATAAAACGTTGGTTAATTGCAAGAATAAACATGCAAATGCATTCCAGGGATTGTAACAGGATGCAATGAGGATATTAATGGAATTTAAGATATATGTGTAAACAATCTTAAACCGATAATACAAGTATATATGGTCCATATGGCTTGTAAATAATACATTTCTTGCAATCTCTATCAAATAAACCGCAGATGCTGCGATGGCCTAGCAATATGGATGCAGTCACTCACATTTGAAAAATGTACGGGTGTGGTCAGTCATGCTCGCAGATAAAGTTGCGGGTGTGATTAGGGATGGCCTTAAAATAATTTACTCAATTAATATAACATAACTGTAAATTAACAATAAAATAAACAAATACATAACCAAAATAGAAAACTAAAATTTCAAACTCAAAAATGATCATTTCCAATTTCAACTGATATTAGGAGAACATGATATAAAACGGTGTTTGAAAATTTTCATCAATAAAAATTCTTGATCTGATAAACTTTACCTGATGAAAATATAAATGCACTGTGCTGTCAAGGAATAAACACGAACGGTCGATACCCGCAACATTTTGAAAACGCTGACTGTTTAACATAGCGATACATTGGAACAAACATTCCTGTCGCCAATCATGATGTGTTGATGCGTGCATTTCCTGTTTCCGGGTGAATACCGGTTGTTTTGGAGCAGGCTCGTTTAGTTAACGTTTATTACGTAATAACACGTAAATGAATGTCAAGACGACACAAAATAAGCGACGTCTTTCAATATCTATTTTTTGTACTCGTAACAAATTTTACGCGCGTGATTTTTCGTGCCGACCGTGGAGATTAGCGAGCGCGGAAAAGTGTGTGAAATGTGAGTGACTGTGGATGCATATGAGAAGAAGATGAAATTATGGTTTCGCACGGAGCAGATTCTCATCAGAAAAGGAGAAATGTCACACACGGCTCAGAACCTGACCTTCCGCAACTGCACCACCTCTCTGCTCGACACCTCAGACTGTGAGGAGAGAGGGAGATACGTTAGCATACCTGCCGCTTGCGCTCTGGAAGGGAAACGGGTCTCCGATGCCGACACTAACCTGAATGTCCCCATTGATGGAAAGTGTCAGTGAGGATTCAGTTCTCAGGTCAGTCCATACTGCTGACTACAGCAGCAAGAGACATAGTTCAGAGAATAATCCCTGCTCTGACGTTTAGCATTTTTTCTACTCTAATCTCATGAGAAATTGAATGAGATCAGCAACCATTCAAATGGTGAAAGCATTTCATACTTTTGCCCAAAAAATAAAACCCTCAAGCTTTTAGCGTAAATGTGAAATGTCTACCTTGTCCTCCGTTTTGGATGGCTCAACACCTTCTAAAGTGACCTCGAGCTTCCTTTCCTCTTTGATGCCTGTCCTGATTGGAGTGGAGGTCTGAGGCTGGTCCAAGGGGGCCATTGGAATTCCAGCCTCGGCCAGAGCGGCTTGGGAGAAGACTGGAGCGCTGACGGGGCGGGCGCTTCTCTGTGTGATCGCCACTGAACACAAGACAGGCAAAGAAAACGGGAGATGAGATCAGCGGTAAAAATGGATCGTCTAAAAAATACCAACACACAAACGCCACACTGCCAATTTGCCTTGTTGTACTCGACTGCGAGCGTTAACGGAAAGCGCACACACTGTATCATACTTTACCTGGAATTCTCCTGTGCCGACAACTTGCAGAGCGCACATAACATACCGAGAAGCTGCAGTACGGTTCTTGTTAGCAAGCAAGGAGCTACAGAGCTCTACGTGACTGAGAAAGTGAGATTAGGAAGCGATATTTCTTCCGTCTGAAAAACAAAGCGCAGTCAGACGTACTTAAGCGATGGTCAGGTCACGCATCTTGACTTCATGTTAATAAGCAAGGGGTCAAAAAAAAAAAGCAAGACTGCGTGCAAGTTGCACGGACAAAGGCAGAATGAATACCTGACTTTTTGGGGCCAACGTCAAGTAGAACAAACCAATCATCACTAACGTGAGTGTGTTTGAGGGCCCGTCTTTCGTCCTGGATCTGTTTCTCAAACCGGGGTCTGGTCTCAAAAGTAGAAATTCTCGTTTCGGTCTCGGCACTTTTAACTCTTGGGACTTCCGCCGGGAATCTGTGGCGCTCAGGCACGGCGGCTAATTTCATACAATGTCGTAAAAATGATTAGGACAAGAACATTTGTTGTGGAACTCTGTAGCCAATAGAAAAGCCAAATACCTGCAGTAACGTGACAAATGCTAGCAAAAAGAACCGAGCCCTCTCAAATATACCTGTTTTCTTCAGAGCCACATCGAAAAGAGTAAACCAGTCATCCTCAATCTTTCTCTCTTTAGGATGTGGTTTCTGCTGCAACATCTCTTGTCTCCACATCTGCTCCACTACAGTACCTCTCTGCAGTGATCTATTCTCTACGACAGCAAAAGCTTCCGATGGAGCTATCTGAGGATACCTTTGCACGGCTTCAGCCACTATTGTAGAATTGCAAAAAAAAAAAACAAAAACAAAACATCAAATCAACACAGCCGCAAAAGGTGGTCTGCGTTAAGTGAACTGAAATGTAAACGAAACTCTTCTTTGAGTGATGTAAAAAAAAAAAAAAAGACATACCTGGTATTTTTACTTCATCTAATAACATAAACCAGTCATCATCCAACTTTCGCGGTTGTGGTTTAATCTTACCTAACTTGACTGGCAGACTGACTTCTTCTCTACTGGGTTTTTGTTTTGTTGCTTTAACGGCGGCCACATCCACAATGCGCTCAACAACAGTAACTGACGGGAAAAAAAATTGAATATATAATGCAGATTTGGAATTAAACTCGCCGTGGTCGTACTATGTGATTGAATATTTCTCGTGAATTTGTTGAATTTTAAAAAATTGTTCTTGAAAACACTTTGACGGATGGATACCTGATGGTACAGGGGCTGTCTTTACTGGGATGATTTGTTTTTGGAACAAGTCAAACCAATCATCTTGTCCACTCCCTGACATTGGCATAACGGGTCTCATTTCCAAAAGATGTGTCTCACCGCGTTTGGTGTTCTCACCCGTTACCATCATCGCCCACGTTCTAGTCTCAGCATTTAACGTGTCACCCTCTAAGCGTTTCCTCAATGCTGGAGTAATTTCAACAGGGGCGCCTGGCAGAAGCAAACAAATTCAAAGGGAATTATCGATCAAAGCCAAATAGCGTCCGACGGCTGTCGGCGCAATCACAAATCGTGTACCTGGTAGTTGTTTTACAGCCTTATTGTGAACTGCGTCAAATGACACAAACGAGTCATCTTTCTCTCGCTGTGGTTGAGATGGCTGCTCTCTCATTTGGTCCGAACCATCTGGTCGCGGTTTCAGTTCTTTGCCTCTCTCTTCAATAACAGGTCCAACATCAGGATACACTTTGGGCACCACTGGCAGGGTAACTATTGTTATCAGTGAAAATTAGGTTCTTTTAGGGGGGTACTGATGTGTGTAAAAAGCACACAAAAAAAAAAAAAAAAAAAAAAAAGACATGAGGGTACCTGGTGGTACAAAGGCAGATTCTCTGGGAACTTTGTCCAGCAGTTGAAACCAGTCATCGTCTGTCTTTACGAAAGGGGGGAGTATTTTTAACTCCGGATAAATTGTCTTTGGAGCCTCTTGTTTTTGCATCTCTTCTACTTCAATATCCAGTTTATCTTCAACCAAAGCAGAAATGTTTTTTCCAGCGTAAGCCTGAACGTACCCAGCCAAGGTCGCTTGACGAATAGAGGGATGTGACGATATTAAAAACAGTGAAGGTTTGATGTGATAAGAAAGAACGTGTGAGATTTCAGCAATACCTGTCGGTACAACCTGTGGTTCTCTCGTCTGAACATCCAACAGGGAAAACCAATTGTCTTCTATTTCTCTGACATTATCTGATAGCATAGCAACTTCATTTGGCCTCGGATCCCCTTTTATTTCTGGTTCCTCGACTACGACGTCCATGGATTTGTCTGTCGTTTCAACCTGCACATCACTCTCTCTGACAACTGTCACATCACTCAGAGAGAAATCTTCTTGGGCAGACACATCAAGAGCCGCTACAAGAAGAAGATATAAACCCTCAGACCCTGAACATTGCAGAACGGGGCTTCAGATAACAATGCCAGCAAAGCTCAACACGAAGGTTTGCTAGAGCGAAGCTTTGAAGGCAATACCTGGCGCTCTATAAGATGTTTCTTTGGAAACAACATCCAGCAACACAAACCAGTCGTCCATGTGCTCTTTCAGCAGCTGTTGTTGTTGGACGTGTGGAAGATATGTTGGCGCTCCTTCCCTTAGTTCTGTCTCATCAATTTGCACCTGCCTAATCTCCTCAGGGTTCGCAGCCACAGAGGGGCAACTTTCGGCCCCCTTCTGGCCTGGTTCTTTGAGGGGAACTGATAGGAGCAAAACATGGGAGCATGACAAAAAGGCAACAACAAAAAAAAAAAGATCAAGTGTTCTGCAAAGTCGCAGAGGGGAAGTACCTGTTTCTACATATTTGGGAACAGAATCCAGTAACAGAAACCAGCCATCTTCTCTTTCTAGAATTGTCTGCGATGGAAGAATCTCTTCTAATTGTCGCTCTCTTTTATCCTTAACTGCTTTAACCACTGATTCTGAGATCAAAACCTCCCTCTCATCCAACTCAACACATTTCACTGGTGTAACTGAACGAGGTGAAGAAACACAAATGAAATACATGAACATAAGTAATAACTCGGTTGGACCGAAGCTCGAAAGGAAGCTGAGCAGGTTGACATTAGCAGTTGATAAAAATGCTTAACAAGAGCAAAATAGTCGAAAAGCCATAAAGTCATCTAAAATCCATACAGTCTCAAATTAGGATATGTATGTATCAGGGTAGTGAATACAGCCAATTATTTTAAAATTACTGCAAGTGTTTACAACACATTAGGTGGAAGATTTAAATTGCGCAATGCCATACCGTACCTGATGGTTTGATAATTGCCACGTACGCCGGACGGTCGAAAAGCGTGGACCACATGTCCCTAGCTTTGTCTAGTGAAAATCCATCTTCAAGCTCAGCAACTTTCCTCTCAGCTCTTTTCCCCAACATTTCTGTTTTCGGTCCAATCTCGCTGTTTTGCGAGCTCTTTTCCGAGATTATTCTGACAAGCGACTCCTCCATTGCATCAAGCCTTTGTGGCCTCTGATCCACAAAAGCAACTCTTTTCTTAGTCCTTACAACCGTCTTAGAAGATACCAGAGAAGCGGTAATAGTAGCTGGAAAATTCAACTTTTCCTCCACTTCATCTTTCCATTCATCTTCTATCTGACATATTTTCTCTATCAGACTGTAATCAAACAAATTCTCTTCTTTTCCTTTCTCAGCATCGTCTTCCTCAGGTAAAAGGCCCTTTAAGAACACCTCTTTTATTTGCTCCTCTAATTCATCCTTCTCATTTACCCCGTTCATGCGGTTTACAATCATGACAGAATTTTTCAACACAGTCCGTGTGATGGCTTTACTTTCTTTCTGTAGTTCTTCCTCTCTTAGTATGGCAACTTCTTGTTCCCCTAATTCCTCTTCAATCACCCCCTGGATCCTCTCTGACATGTCTTCTACTTCTTGGAGCCTCTCTTCTAAATTCCTAATTTTCCTCAGCCTCCTCTCAATATCTTGCATCTCTTCTAGCTTGTCCACCATCACCGCCATCTCCTCTAGCCTTTCAACGACCTCCTCATCTGTCAGTTGTTGCTCTTTGACACACACTGTCTCCTCATCCTTCACTTGGAGCAGGGCTGGAGGGCGGAGGAGAAGCGGTAAGGAACATGAAACGCGGTGTAAAAACGTGTGGTGAGTCTCATGAAAAACGTGCAACGTCTGTTTGCAAGTCGTACCATCACGCAGCGACTCACGCTTAGGTTTATCGACCTGCTTATACAATGGCGGGCTGGGAATTTGATCAAAGTAGAGGAACCAGTCATCGGGCTGTTCATGCGCTGGTCGCAATAGCCTGTCAATGGAGCTCACGTTTGCCAAGCTGAGCTTAGCTGACAATATGAGAAGAAAAATAATTGACACCAATTTAGCAAAAATACACAAAGACAGAAGTGCTGAATGGATACTGAGCACACCTGTGAAAGTAAATACTGTATGCCTGTCATACCTGGTTGGTTAGCAAAATCAAAAGATGTGGAAAATGGAAAAGGAGGATCTCGTTCGACCAGGGTAGACCATTCATCTTCTTTTCTCGTCTGTGCATCGGATGAAAGCTCCCACCACGGCTGAGTGCCTGCCTGAGTATCCCAGGACTGAATAAATGCCTGTTCAGACTCACCTGTGGCTGCGGAAAAATGATCAATTATGTGATGATGCTGTTTCAAGCCACATGAATAACGTGTAAGCAAGAGCTCTGCGAGTCCGGTAAGAAGATGTTAGTGAGGAAGCTCAAGGAGGGAAGTTTCAAACTTGACAATTTAGCAAGTATTCTTTATCCAACAAGAGCAGAGCTGTCTCAGTAAGTCAGAGAAGCAGAGATGATAATAGAAAGTGGATGATGACCACAGAGATATTGAAGACGTAGCATAAAAAACATTAAGCTACAACTTCTGAGGAAGCCAAAAACAAGGCATGTCAGGCTTGAATGAGTCAGTGTATAGTATTTCGTGCAGTGATCAAAGATACCCTGGGATCATGCCAGGGAAAGGACAAAGCAGCTGTCGGAACGGTTCACTGCCGTGACATCAACACCAGAATCGAAAGGTCTTTCTGGTCAGAGTGTTTCAACATGGACGGGGCACATTAAAAGAAATCATGGAGCCATTAGTCAGCACAGTGAATGAAATGGGAATTAGGGGTTAGCGAAGCGCTACACAATTCCAGGTACCTGGAAATTCGAGGGAAGGGTGGGGGTTTTCAGAAGTAAGTATCGACGACCAGTCATCAACCTCAGACCTGGTTGATGCTGTAAGGATCTGGAGAGTCTGGTCTACAGCTGTTGGACCAAAACAAGACTACCTTTCTGCAAGTTTGTTGTATGATAAAATGTTTGGGCGGCACAAAAATTGTACCCTGGATCGTACCTCCATCGAAATTACGGGAGAGGCGTTTGCTTGCGGAGCGTGTGAAGCGAGGCGCGGGCCGGTCGATCATGGAACTGGCTTCCCGGGTCTGGGCTTGGGTGCGGCCGCTGTACCGGAACTTGGAGCCCAGGACGAGGAAGCGACGTGACGAGGGAGGTTCAATTGCTGAGACCCTGAGGAACAGATGCATTTATTCAGTTTTCACACACGGGCCCTCCTTCATCGGAGCGACAAGGAGACAGTCGCGCTATGCGATTTGGAATTCCAAAATTGGCCGTGTTGTGTAACATGGTAATCAACAACTTTGGCCCTTAGATGGTTCATTCTAAGGTTAGCGAGTTAACAAGTGCACTGTAGCTGGTCAAATGGACATGGAGCCAATTTGTCGGATTAGGCTGCGGTGAGCCAATTACGCAGAGGACAGGCATGTGTTGGCAAGAAGGCGGGTGACATTCAAAAGGGGCAAGATCGAATCTTTTCTTACCTGAAGAAGGTGTGATGTTCAACGCAAACTTTCCACAACTTCTTCGAGGCTTTGTAGTTTGGTAGCTTGAAGCCGATTGTGCTTTCATACTGCTCTTGCTGTGTGCCAAGAAACAAAAAATAATAATAATAATAATTTAGGCGGGGTCAAATTGGGTCACATCCAGTTGATCACATTAGTCTGCCACACAGCTTGATGCATGACATTTACCCCGGAGCAAGGTCGCATTAGTACTGTACATTAAAAAAATCCCCTCCGCTCAGACAGATGACCATATTCAGGTTGAGTAATAAATAAAATAAATAAAAAAGACAGAATACTATATATAGCCTCATTTTTTTTTTAAAATTAGGAAAGTGAAAAGGCTGTGAATTAACAGTTTACAAATCCATCAGGATCATTAAAGCTGTTCTTTTAAGCAGGTGTTCTGTGTGAGAAAATTCAGTCATGATACACAAACAAAAAAAAAATGGTTTAATTCAATACAGGAACCAATGGATAAGGTATAGTTTCCATTTACCTCGGATGGCCGAATCTTAATGAAGAAGCTGCTGCGTTTGTAAGAAATCTTGAGAACTTTTGGCCAAGGGAACCGGTTGATTCTCAGCTTCTCCTTGTAAACCATCAGACCACCAGAGCAAACGCCGAGTGTAATGTCAACACCATCGATATCCTGGACAAGCACAAACGCAGTGACACAGTGGCGCATGCAATCGCAAAGTCCTGCCTTTGCAAAAACAGTCCACTTGGGGGCAGATTTGCAAACACTACGAGGTGATGGGAGTTCAACAGGATACAGCGAGAGATGTCACATTCATTCGAAATATGGATGTTATTGATGTGCAACACAAGTGCTGTCACGACAAATTAAGTTATTTTACAAATAACAGGAAGCGGAACATGTTACAAAGTGAAAACCTTTTGACTCACAAATTCAATCATAAGGGGGCCAAACCTAAAAGCATATCTTGGGATCAACATTTATTCAAGTCATTTATTGAACAGACTAAAATTAAATGCTGTCAAAACCTAAAGATGAATAGAAACTGATGGGATAAAATACTATTTCAAAATATATCGACTTAAAGTGAATATAAACCTACAATATTCTTAAATGTAATTCTCATCAAAATTATCCGTCAATCCATTATCTAAGCCCCGGAGTGCTGGGCCCCACCCTACAAATCCAAAATATGAACTTTGCAACAACGAGAGAAGAAAATACAAAGAAAATTGTGCTTGTCAGTAACAGTTCAAATAATTATAAATCTAAACTTTCAAATTTCTTTGCTCTTATGCCATTTTTTCCAGAGCCGGATATTTGGCATTATCGTTTGGCAACACGTTTGTTAATGATTGCCGTAAAATTCTGTGCGGAGAAGACGTTTTCAGGATGGCTTGATGGGCCTCACCGGTGGGGTTACCCCCACGTGATATTTCAATTTTCATCAGAGAACCGCTGCTGACACAGACGTGCTGACAAATATACATTAGCATTTTTTGTTGTTTTTTTAAGAATCGCAAGTAGCCTATCATTTTTTAAGTCTGCTTTTGCCGTGTATCACAGAATTTGTAGTTTGTGCGTCATCGGCGCTTCATAGCAATATTGTGACGTGCGTGTGTGTGCGCATGTGTGTATTTGTGTGAGGGACTCAGAAGGGTCATCATTTTGTCATCATGCCCCATGTGTTCTTTTGCACAGACGTGGTGCATTACTTAAAGTCATGTTGTTTCTAGTCCTTTACATCCATCCATTATCTTCAATGCTTATCCTCACGAGGGTCACGGGGAGTCTATCCCAGTTGTCAAATGGAAGGAGGCGGGGTACACCCTGAACTGGTTGCCAGCCAATCCCAGAGCACATGGAGACAAAAAACCGCACACACAAGCACACCTAGGGCCAATTTTGAATGTCCAATTAATGTTGCGTGTTTTTGGGATGTGAGAGGAAACCGGAGTGCCCGGAGGAAACCCACCCAGGCACGGGGATAACATGCAAACTCCACAGAAAAGGGGTCGGGATTGAACCCGGGACCTCAGAACTGTGAGGCCAACGCTTTACCAGCTGAGCCACCGTGCCGCCCTAGTCCTTTACAGTACATTTAAATTATTGGTACGTTTGGTGGTGGTGAACATGGCGCACTGAGTTACAATATTAGTGCAATTATCGACACTGGTCTTTTGCACAAGTTTCAACATTAGCAAAGAAGGATATTTGTGAGTCATAATCAGGAAGGTGTTGTGGCCTTTTATCGCTCTAATTCGTAAATTCTGGAGTTACAACGTGAGCTAGATGTGGCCCGCAAGCTGGGAATGTGCCAAATACGTAATTTCTAAGAGTCAGATATTACCTTGGCTTGATGAAGGTCCACGCCATACATGGCAAGCTTCTTGGCATTTTCCAGGAACAGCATGTCTGCTTGGGCTGGACTCATTGACCTTTCAAACAAAGAGCAATCAAATCTAGTAAAACATTTCCGAGTCTTCAAATGACTTCATCATCTGGAGGCTTACCTATATGTACGATGCAACTCCATCACCTTTTCCTCCAGCTCTTTGCTCTGTCCAGGAGCAAGACTAAGATCCTTAACATAGTCAGCTCCGTGGACTTCCGGGTCATATTCACCGAGCTCCGACTGGGCTGTGTAAGAGCCCAGCAGGGAAAGGGTGACGAAGGAACAGGGAAGAACCCCACTCATGATGTCCTTCCTCAGCTGGAGACACAAATAGTACCTGGAGAAGAGATGATAACAATACAATACTTGTTTGCTTCCCACTTAAGAGGTTAAAGAAGATGATTCATGACCAGGGTTGTCTATGTATATCGAAATATGAAGCCGGTCTCGCTCAAGTACTCGAGTCCAAGCGAAATTCACCTTGTAAGGTCTTCGCTAAGCTGTGCCGGGTCAGGAGGGTAGAACTTTATGTTAAAAGTAAACTCGTAGACAGCACCCGCCACCTGTTTCCGGACTTCCTTGGCGGGTTCCAGCCATGTCTGAAGGAAGAAAATGTACATTACTGTATAGCCGATACCTAACGATTCACGTTATAATAATTGGATATAATTTCCAGATGTAGTGGATCTGATTGTGAGGATGAAGGAACTTGGTTTGATTTGATTTAACTGGTAAGATTAAATGTTTAGAAAACGCCATTTGTACGACATTAGACCCTCATAAAACAGTGTGCATCAAAAATTAGATAATGACACTCATCTGTACAGAAATGTTGAGCTGGTTGATATATACCGTCGCTTTAAAATACATTTAGTTTCACAAACACACAAAAAAAAAAAAATAGATTTCCGATTTAAATAAGATTCTTTTGAAAACGCAAATAGATTTAAAATAAAAATTCCAAACAAGTTTTGTACTTTATTTTTCTATCTACAATTTGTTTTATTTCTTCTGACACCAAAGGATAATCTATTTTTTTACAGATATTATAGTTTTAGAGGATTAAGTAAAATATTCCCTTTGTGAAAACGCATATGTAATGAAAATATTTTCAATCTAGCCGTCACTTTTCTATATCACGCCTATCTTCATTAAGGTTGCGTAATAATGGCCATTATGTCCAATACTACTGCCGATAACTTTATGTTTAGGAGTTCAAAATGTGCTTTGTATTATAGAAACAGGTTATACGAGTTGGTCAGAAGCGAATAGAAGTGTGGGGAAGATTAATAATCGTCTGGGGAGCATACAGCTTTAAAATGTGTCCTCGGTTCCGAACAAAGCGGTTTTCGAACGAAAATTTCCAGATTTTTTTTGCTTCTGTTTTCAAACGAAAATCGGTACTCGAACGCCCCCAACAACACCCGGAAATAACAGAACGCGTGCGGCCAGACCGGCTGACCCACACGGCGCGCTCTGTTGCGAATTCCCACCCGCCGAAAAAAAAAACCCGGAAATAACATAACGCGCGGCGAATTATTCGGTTTTCGAACAAATCGGTTCCCGAACGGATCGTGGTCGAGAACCGAGGCACCGCTGTACTTTGCAGGTTTCACCTATTGCGGGAGGGGTACGGAAAGCGAACCCCCGCGATCAACGATGGTTTACTGCGGTTGTTCAGTTCTAAAGGAACGGCACGTAGACAAACCCACGCGAATGACGGTTGACGTTTGAAGCTGACCTTGCTGGTTGGTGTTTCCCAGTGAGCGAGGCCGAAGTAATCCTTCTCCAACAGGTTGAGATTGTCACACACTTTTGTGATGAGCTCCTGCCCCTTAGCGTGTTTCTAAATGAGAAAAGACCCAATCAGAAGGACGAACCCTCACAACGGCGAGCATCCTGTGACGCGGGCGATCGCTTACGTCGAGCTCACACTCATACTGAGTGTCGTCCAGCAAAGTGACTTTGCACTGAATTGTTTTCTGTCGTTTGGAGCCTTTGGTGTCTTCGCCCTTCTTGTCAGTCTTCTTTTCTTTTGCAGGTTTTCCCTCCTTGGCCTCCTCCTTCGGGTTCTCGTCGTCTCCCTTGGCATCCTTCCCCTCTGCCTCTTTCTTCTCTGGACCCTCCTCCTCCTCCTCTTCTACGACTTCATCATCTTCAGCCTCCTTGATTGCAACTTTTTCCTTGGGTTCCTCTGGAGCTGGCTGGAACAGAAAAATGCAGATACATGTTTGAAGATTATTGTTATAATGCTATAAATAGCCATTCATATTTGACGCTTTTTGCACTGACCTGCATTTCTGCGTTGTTGAGTGAGTGCTGATCAGGAGCTTTTTCAGTTTCTGGCTCTGTTTTCAATTCTGGTTCCGGGGCCGCAATTGGTGCTTTGACCCGCTCCTCACTTGACCCTTTTTCCTCGTCCTTCTTTCCTTTTTTCAGGTTTTCTTTTTTCTTCTCTTTGTCTTCTACCTGTTTGTTGTCTGCCTTCTTGTCCCCCTTCTCTTCTTTCTTTTTGGCCTCTTTTGATTTCTCCTCTTCCTTCTTTTTGGCCTCTTTTGATTTCTCCTCCTCTTTCTTCTTGGCCTCCTTTGATTTTTCTTCCTCCTTCTTTTTGGCCTCCTTCAACTTTTCCTCCTCCTTCTTTTTCAATTTCTCCTCCTCTTTCTTTTTAGCCTTTTCCTCCTCTTTCTTCTTTGCTTTTTCCGCCTCTTTGGCCTTCTCTTCCTCTCTCTTTTTCTCTTTCTCCTCCTCCTTTTTCTTGGCCCTTTCTTCTTCCTCTGCTTTTTTCTTGGCTTTTTCTTCTTCCCTTTTCTTCGCCCTTTCCTCCTTTTCTTTTTTCTTTGCCACCCTTTTATCGACTTTCTCCTCTTCTTTAGTCTCCTTTTCCGGATCTGTTTCGGTGGCTTTTTCTTCTGTAGTTTTCTTTTTCACTTCTTGCGTCTCCAATTTTTCTTCTGTTTCTACAGCTTCCTCTACCTTTTCGTCTTCTTCTTGCACCCCTTTATTCTCCTCCTCTTTCTTCTCTTTTTGCTCGTCGTCCTTCTTTTCTGGATCCTCTTCCTTTTTCTCCTCTGTGGTTTTCACCTTCTCTGTATCCCCTTCTTCCGCTTTCTTCTTGGCGTCTTTCTTTTTCTTCTTACTACCCTTCTTCTCTATTTTCACTGGCTCAGTCTTCTTTTCTTCTTGTTGCTGTTTCTCTTCGCTCTTTTTTGGCTCTTTCGAGTCTGTCTCCTCTACGAGAGCATCCTTCTCTTCGGTTTTGACTTTTTCGTCTTTCGCTTCTTCTCCTGTTCCCGCCTGCTCTTCTTTATCCTCCTTCTCCTCCTTTGCTTTCTCCGCCTCAAAGCCCTCTCCTTCCGAGCACTGCGAACGGCGTTTGAGAAAAGAGGAAAAGAGGCGAGAAAGGCCTTTGCCAGCGGAGGTTCGCGTGCGAGGTTTTAGTTGCTCCTCTTCAGGGGAGGAGGCTGCATCGGCAGAGCCGGGCTCGGCAGCCTTCTTGCTCGAGTGGTCCCCCTCGGGGTCAGATGCGCTTGCCTCTGGACTCTGCTTGTTCCCAGGTTCGGGTTCAGCGGCGCTAGCCTTCTGCTTGCCTTCAGTGTCTGCCTCGCTTACGGCACTTGCCTCTGTCGTCATGGTAGCCACTGGGATGGAGAACGAGAAACAAGTAAAAAGAAAACGTAGAGGTCACGGCCCTGTATAGACGGTGACAGAGCACCGCAGTGCAACACAACAAACAAGATTAGGATCAATGAACTATAATCTTGTGTGTCGTAAACATGCGTAATTCCGTTTGGCAAACATATGCAATAAATAGAAACACTTCACCGAGCTTGTACACACACGGAACACAAGCTCGTGTCAAGTTAGGAAACCAAAACATTTTGCTTTTGTAATTCTCATTCAAACAGACTTCTCATATGTCATAACTTGTAATGATATCTCTTCAGGCTATTCAATAAACTGAACTAGTACAAACAATTGACCAAGCCTCCATTTTATGCGGTTTCTTCCCCCTCTTAGTGGCATTTGGCCAACTCTCATCTCTAGACTCCATCCGCAATACAATACAAATTCCTGCATAGACGTCCTGCAGTACACGCACGTGCACAAAATCCTACAATAGCCGTCCTTGTTGACAGCGTTGGACAGTGTGACCGATTTCACATCGCCACCTGTTGCAGACTCATTAAATTTTAGGGACAACAAAGGAGGCATTCTTATGTAGGTGCCTGTTCGCATCCGTGCCAAAATCGCACACCAACTTGTGCATGTCAAGAACAGCTTGACTACAGAGAAATGCAGACCCTCAGACCTCACAGTTCTGCGGACTGCGCTTCAAATCCCGGCCCCGCCTGTGTGGAGTTCGCAAGTTCTCTCGTGCCTGCGTGGGTTTTCTCCAGGCACTTCGGTTTTCTCCCACATCCCAAAAACATGCATTCATTGGAGACTCTAAATTGCCCCCAGGTGTGATTGTGAGTGCGACTGTTGTTTGTCTGCATGTGCCCTGCGATTGGCTGCCAACCAGTTCAGGTTGTACCCCGCCTCCTGTCCCATGACAGCTGGGATTGGCTCCAGCACTCCTGCGCCCCTCGTGAGGATAAGTGGCTCAGAAAAATGAAAGGTTGTATATGAAATTTCCACATCAAAGCCTCACCATGTTTCTCAAGACATTGATCGTAGACGAGAGAAACCATTTGGCTCCAGTCCTGTCCAGTTGTTTGGATTGCTTTTTTCCCAAATTATATTTTTCTCTGAATTTCTTTTGTAGTCAACACAAATAATAGTCAACATAATTTTCCAGTAATCAATTAGGGAATAAGTGCAACATTTTTGAACAAACATGTTTCCAAGTAAATGAACTGTTACAAATTAGTGCCCATACATGAGTTTGAAGATATTTTATAGTTTTTAAAGATGTGAAAATAGTCACGAGGGCCCATATTTAATGAAACCGTAAGCGATTTGAAACAAAAATATCTTCCTAGATCAAATTATATTTAAATGTAAGAACCCTTATTTGATATCAGCTACACAATTCTGCCATCCGTTGAGCTTGTGAATATTTAGAGGTTCTGCTTGAATTGCTTTGGAGGGTGTCAGTATAGCCTTCGAGAGCTGTTGTTTGGATGTGAACTGCCTACTATCCTCATAGCTCTTTTGGTTCTCAACAGGGTTGAGGTCAGGGGAGGAGGATTGGGGCCACACCATGCGTTTCTCTTCTTTTGTGGCCATGGCAGTCTCAGCAATGAAGCTGGGGGTTTCCTCCCATCTTGAGATTGGTCACCGATAAGTGCCATGTAATCGTGGACGGCCCAGGAGGATGGACTAGTGGATAGTTGATGGATGGCTACCATGCCCCAACAAAGCTGCAACATCAGCAAACAGATGGAGGGTTCACGTTTTGAGCCAGATTCACGAAGAAAGAGCTGGTTGTACACTTTAGGTCCGTGAAGGTGGGGAAAATGACCACTTGCAGATTTCCAACTGACCACCTCCATCGGACAAAAACAACCATGCTGTCCGAAGCTAAATTATCTTGCGTGAAAATGCACCATTTCATGCTGCAAAGAACACTGAAGCATAATTTGCCGCAATTTGCTTAAAAGTAGAGAAACTGATGGTGTGGCCCCCATTCTTCCCTGAGCTGTACATGGAGGAACCCCAAGAAAACTGAACTATGAGGGTGCAATTCAAGCAAAAACCATTAAAGGTTTTTACCCCTCTATGTTAAAATATGTAATGACCTGTTACGATGTTTCTGACTGATTTCTGTCAATGATTTCTTAATGATGCAAATTCAAACTGTGACGATTTTCAGTTCTTTAAAATCTGTCTTGAAACTAATGTGCGTAATTAATTGGGTGAGTATATTTATTTTAGTTTTGAATGAAAATTTAAAAAAATAAAAAAATCCAATTCGACATTACCAGTTGATAACTTGAAAATGATGCTGAGTTGACAACTGGGTTGACTATTTCAGATAAATCAAAGAAAAATACCAATTGCATAAAAATGTATAACACTTTGTCCAGAGAATTGTACACTTGACCGTTGCAGCAAAGCAGCCTTGGGGTGTGATGAACTCAACCATGTTGGAGGTTGCGGTGAGGACACATCTCACATGTTTACAGACGTCGTACTTGCCGAATAAAGCCTTTGACTGGCTGAAATAAGCATTATGCAACCACGCAAAGTCTACTCGCCGAGATAGCGCCCCGACAGGAGCGATACACCTCGGCTGAACTTCGTCTTGCCCGATTGGTCATTGCAGTCTGTCATTGGAGTTCAAGTAACACCCCCACCCCACCCCGCCATGTATGAAGTAGGGGGAGGGGAGGGAAGATTCTAGAGGGCAGGCCAGGCCAATCTTCCAGATGTACTGGGATGCCCCAAAGGGCGCAGGCTTTGGCTCACTATACCATACATGAACCTCCCATTGGAACTCCGGGAGAGAAGGGGGGGGTACACACACACACACACACACGGGCACACATTAAAATCCTCTTTAGCCCTCCCATTGTTTGTGTCCAGTGACCAATAACTGCACTCCACTCCATAACTAATCCTCACCACCCTTCCCCCCAATGGACCCCCCACAGGCCTTTTCCCTAGGTCACACCATACTCACACAACTATGCATCAGTGCTCACAGCCTCCACTGGGTCTTTTAATGCTCTGTCATCTCAATTCTGATTGTCAGGAAGCAGACGTGCTCCTAATGGACCAGCTGAGCTTGTGCGTCGCTGCCTCCTCCATTTTGTGATGCCCATCTAACATCTCAGCTATCTGCCAGCTGAGCAGGGGCGGTCTCCGTCGCCCGACCGATGGCGATAACGGGAGCGAACGGTCTTCCCGTACATGAAAAAATGAATCTCTCTTTCATGCTGTGGAGCCAATGAAACAAAACAAAAAAAAAAAAAAACACTGCACTGGAAAGTAAAAGGCTGCCCTCAATACGACACAATTACTCCCTCTAATGAGCTAAATTATAAATGAAGTAGGGCACCCTCTAGCAAGAGTGAGTTGAATTAATTACCCAACAGAAACATTGTGATTGAAATGTTATGACAGTGAATAAGAGATGCTGCAGAGTTTTGTGAAAAGTTTCTTTTTTTCTTGTTAAATGCCAATTCCAGCCAGTGCATCCAATTTGACAAGAATCCAATTCAATTTTAAATCCAGTCACATCATCTCGGTGATGCGTCGCAGCTGCTTTGAGCCGGTGTGCACGTTTTAGATGAAGTGAGACGGCAGGGCCGAATGAGGAAGAGGAGGAGGTATGGTATATTAATAGCTGTTTGTGTTCAGGATGCTTGGACTCATCAGTTAGCATTGACTGACGAGCTCACGTCTATTTATGTTCACACCGTTCTGCAGCACATGGCACGCATATGCGTATGCACACACATGCGGCCGCGCTTGCCCAAACGTGCATTCGATTCTCGCAATTTACGTTAACGTCCCTTTCTCGCGTGAACGGGAATGATGATGCATGTTCTGAACATGAATTATATTGCAAATTCAAAGTAAAGAAAGCATGTTACCTTGCCACCAGGAGCAGGCTTAAGGAATTAGCGGGAGTTTAGAGTTAATCAGGCCCCAAGTTACCAAGTGAGATTATCTCTACCTATCTGCCTCTATTGGCCATCTCACTGTCCCCATCCAGTTGGATTCAGTGCCAGCTCGAGTCTATGTGGAGACGAACTGGTGGAAACAGAGACAATCAACTGTGCTGATGCACGGTTTCATACGGAGCACTGTGCTCCTGGCTAATAAATGAAATAAATAAAAACACGAAAAAAACGAGAGAATCAGCAGAATTTAGCTAAAGTATTGTCCCAGTAATCAACGCACTCAGTAAACACATACAGTACACAAATGCAGACATAAATGCCAACACGTGCCGTGTTGCACTGGTCTAAATGTTCACTTGTAGCAAACAGACATGCCCAAGCAACATAACGAGAACTTGAGCATGGACTGACTATGACAGCCATCAATTCTAAAGTAAATAAGAAGCTACGGAATGCTAAAATTTCAAAGGAGTTAATGTGGATGGACATATTTCGTGAAAATGGATAATGAAATTGTGAACAGGTACCGTATTCTAAGGACATTCTAGAACAGTGATGCCCCATCAAGGTTCAGCACACAGTTACAAAAGGTTTATTTCGGCGAGAACCAATCCAAAGCCGGTTTTCGATGAATCAATACACGCAGATGGTAAGTGCTGCTAATGGTGTAACGTGAACCGCCATGGGAAATGATCGACGCGGCCTCATTGATTTAGCATGGTCGGCCTGTGAGTGAGTCCAAACCCGTTCCCAACATCAGCTCGGCCAGAGCCTCGTTGCAAAAACGAAGCAGCCTTCCAAATATTGAGCATTTTGGACAGATGTCGGGATTTATTGGGCCAACTACAGTGTAACAAGAAATACTCAATACACACCCTTACACAGCGTGCAGCCATTTAAAATACGCCGTCGTGTGCAAAAGTGAGTAAACTCCTCAGTCATTCACAAGTAAAAGACTGAGCTTGTGAAGTTTGTTTATTTAGCACAACACAGTAGTAGTCGAACTGCCCAAATGCATCATAACTCCCAAAAGAGGATTAACAGCAGCAAGCTCCTATGGGACCTCAATGACCTCACTCTCACACAGCAGAGGCACAAACATCTTTCAGCATCTGTTCCATGAGCGCAACATTGCTGATTCAGCACTAGAATGAAGACCCCCAGCAAGAGAATTCCATCCTTGTCATTCCTTAACCTTGCCGTTTACTTTTGCCGCTGTTGCCGGGCGGACCGCATGAACCCGGACCGCCTCCGCCTCATCCTCCACACGTGATAGCTCGCAGCTTCATGAAATATCGGACTATATTTCATCCGGCAGTAGCATCGATTGAAACGACACTCAGGAGTACGAGGCACGTACATATCTTTATATTCTGTGGCAAGCGAGTGCGGGCATTTGCACAAAACTCCCCTCTTGGGGTCAAAGCCAGTCAGGCAGAAAATTTAATTCAATAGCAGAGGCATCTTTAAGGCGCCGTGAAAAACAACTGCACTTCAGATAAGTGTCTTGTGGAATATAAGTTATATAAGACGAAACCGCCATCAAACAAGCTGACAATACCGAGTTGAAAATGTGTTGTTTATCCCCAAAAGGGAATAATAAACTCATATTTACCAAATCCTGAATTATCAGGCTCCATCTATTGCATGTTGCTAAATAAAATCCACACAAGGACATTATAAAAAATAGATGCGCCCAGCCATGTTTACCAGTGCAACTCATGTTGAGACTTTTGATTTGAGGTGATGCACCGTATAAAGCATTAATAACACCCGGGGGGGGGGGGAATCGTTGTTTTACCTTGAGCAGAATTCAACCTTGCATGCAATATGCTAAAAAAAAAAAAAACACCGACTAGATTTTATATGTAACTTTTTTTTTTTTTGCAGAAAACAAGCGCAGACGTGAGCGGGCTGCGTCGCACCACCGTGCGGTCGCTATTTCAACAATCTGAATACGAAAATGGCGCCGAATGTGCGACAAAACAAACATAAACAACCAACCCCGTCGCATCATCGTCACCAGTACGTTCGGACTCACCTTCTGCGGATTGCGCATCAAGGAGGGGGTTGCAAAAAATTGCAAAGAAGAAGCGGCCCAAAAAAAAAAGGACCAAATCCCGTATTCGGAACGTTCAGAGAAGGGACGACGTTGCAGAGCCACACATGCTTTGTTGTGCTGGAGGTGTCCGCGACGCTCGTAAAGGGGCGGAGCCTCGCCGAGGCTGCTTCGGAACCGACTGGAAGCAGGACGCCACCGCTACACGCAAGGTGCACATCAACTTCAGCATTGACGCTATTTCGTATAGAAGCAATCGCAACGGAATCCATTCAAAATTGTAAAATTCCCCACTAAATATTATAATTGCATTTACTGTATATATATATATTTCCCCCCATCCATCACGATTTGCTGAGCTTCTGTTGGGAAAGGTCAGATGAGGATACTTTTACCCTCCAGTACATTACAAAACGTATTTATGAGTACTATTTTTTGGTAAGTTCATTCACTTAAAAAAATGTAGAATGTAATCATAATGAAGCCATTTTCTATAACACATATTTTCATTTGGGCCATGAGTCTGCCAAGGCAGCAAAAAAAGACAACAAAATAAAACCTGATACTCAACGGTTCTTCAACTAACCTGACCTGCATGTTTTGGATGGGAGGAAGCGAACGAAACCAGAAAAAAAAAAAAACCACACACAACCTTGAGGAGAACCACAAGAAGTCTGGAACCTGGATTCAAACTCCCACCACCACACAACTCGGATGCGGCTGTATGACTATTTTTTTAAAGGACAGTACATATATAACATTGTCCTTATTTCCCTGCTAAATGTTTTCTATGGAAATATACAGAAACCCATAGAATTCTAGAATTTTTTTTTACAGAACAACTTGTCCGATAGAACTTCGGCTTTGATTTTCTCAAGAATTTCTACAGAACATTTGAATTTCTATAGAAATTATAAGGGACTTGGGTCTGAAAGTTCTATAGTTCTTTAGAAATGTTCTATAGAAGGTGACACGGTGGAGCAGCTGGTAAAGCGTTGGCCTCACAGTTCTGAGGACCCGGGTTCGATCCCGGCCCCGCATGAGTGGAGTTTGCATGTTCTCCCCGTGCCTGCGTAAGTTTTCTCCGGGCACTCCGGTTTCCTCCCACACCCCAAAAACAACATTAACTGGACACTCTAAATTGCCTCTAGGTGTGATTGTGAGTGTGGCTGTTGTCTGTCTTCATGTGCCCTGCGATTGTCTGGCAACCATTTCAGGGTGTACCCTGCCTCCTGCCCGTTGACAGCTGGGCTAGGCTCCAGCACTCCCCGCAACCCTCGTGAGGATAAGCAGCTAAAAAAATGAATGGATGGATGTTCTATAGAAATTTTTTAGCAGGGTTTATTTATTTGCTCTTATTACTTATAAAGTACACGTTTCTGGTACCTTATAGTAAACTTTCTGTCATCTATTTAGCTTTAGGCTGAGGTTAGCAAACATGGCTCTCATTTTACCAACAAGCAAAAAGGCAACACCAGAAAAACTATTTGGACACCCTCATTACAAAGACACTAAAAGGCAATCACGCATACTACCGACGTTAAGTGTTAGCGTCCAAGCCATCAATCTGAAATTCAAACACAAACAAACACATTCATAAAAGTGCGCACACATTCCGTCCGTCTTATTGGATCCCGCCCATCTGCCTGACCCCATTAGGCCCATACGGCTGACGGGCGGGGTGGGAAGGGGGTGCAGTGAACGGGTTCATTATTCCCTCTCAGACACCATCACCTTTGTCTCGCAGAGACAAGTTCATCTGTTGTGTCCGGCAGTGCCCCCCAGTAGCTTTTCAAACAAAGATCTTACCAGTTAAATAGGTTGACTCTCTTAATCCCGTGAGTCCAAATCCAACAGAGGAAACCCCCAAAAAATATAAACTTCCACCACAGCGAGTCACTTTTTCCCCCCGTCCCCGTTGTAGACTTTAGTCACAGAGCAAAGTGACGCCGGGTCAGGATGTTGACGGTGACGTTAAACATTGACTAAAGCGCTCCCGGAAGAGACCCCACTAATCCTGCCCAGATACAGGGGGGGAAAAAACAGTACTTAGTTTATTTGTTCTGCTTATCTTGGACAGATCCAGGTCTGAGAGAGAGAGAGAGAGAGAGAGAGAGAGACAGAGAGAGAGAGAGAGAGAGAGAGAGAAAAAAGGCATATAAAGCAGCGGTGATGCAGCTGAGTTGCTTAGGAGACTGCAAGGAGCAGGTGTTGTGCTGGACCCGGGAGAGCAAACAGAACCGGGAGGGGAGGAGCGCCACTCGCGGACCCACAATCTCGAGAGACCACGCCAGACTGGAACCACAGACAAAGACAGACCGACTCAGACTGGCGTGCCGGACACACCCTAAAAAAAAAAAAAAAAAGTGCCGCACGCTCTCGGGTTTCTTCTTCGTTTGCCCGCCCCGCTCCGAAATGGCACATGATGATGATGATGATAGTGGAGTGCATCATTCAGCTCCAGCAGAGTGCCCCGTGGGTGGAGGCAGGGCGGGGCTGGGGAAGGGGGCCATGTTTGTTTGGAACATCTTTATCCCTCTCTGGCTCCATCACTCCCTGATTACATAATAAAGTCCCACAGCGCTTCCGCCCAAATCATCTCCCCTTGACTTTCGGCGCCACATCTGGGCGCACGTCACACACCACAGAGCGCTTCCCTCCCGCATCTTACATAAAACCACACGCCGCCACGTAAAAAAAAAAAAAAAAAATGCTCACAAAATATGAATCTCGAGCGCACGCACGGAGAGTTGTTTTTTTTTTTGTTTGCGCTCACGCCCTGAGCCCTCGCGAGCGCTAATAGGATGGCGACGGAGTATCAATATTCATGAGGCGCTGTTATATCATGAAGAATTCATAAAGAAGGAATGTTGCTGCCCTTGTCTCCAAAGCAGACATCTTGGGTCTGCCTTGTGCTCGTGAACTTACACAAGATACAGTCCGGAACAAAACACGAACTCTTTTTGTTACATTCAGCCAAAAAATAAGCTTTTTTTGACTAATGTGCTAATTTATGTTGTAAAAACAAAAAGAGAAATTACAAAAAGTACTGTAAATTATTTTCTTTTCCTTTCTGCTTGTCCCGTTAGGGGTCGCCACGGCGTGTCATCTTTTTCCATCCAAGCCTATCTCGAGCATCTTCCTCTCTCACTCCCCTGTCCTCATGTTGATATTATTCAATAAAGCCTTGATAAGGGTATATATGAACTGTATCATAAAATATCAAAAAGTATGTCAAGTATGTTAGTGTTTGGTCTGCTCTGTGTTTAAATGAACAACTCTATAAGCAAAAGACACTTCACTAACCAAACAGTGATGGCCATTTTTGAGCCTCTGAATACATCATCTTCATGTTTTTTTTTTAATTTTCCTGGATGGCTTGAGCTAGTGTGTGCTGCCACCCAGTGGAGAAACAAATGAGTACACTTATCAAAGGCAAAGCGTAGAGACAAGTGCACTTATTTGCACACGAAATTGTGGTACATCCATCCATCCACCCATCAATCAATCTATCAATCCATCAATCCATCCATTTTCTGAGCCACTTATCCACACAAGGGTCACAGGAATGTTGGAGGCAATCCGAGCCAAACGCAGGGCACATGGACACAACCAACAGTCTCACTCACAATCACACCGAAGGACAATTTATCCATCTCCCCATTTTCTTTTGCTGCTTATCCTCACGAGGGTCGTGGGGAGTGCTGGAGCCTATCCCAGCTGTCAACAGGCAGGAGGCGGGGGACACCGTGAAGTGGTTGCCAGCCAATCGCAGGGCACATGGAGACAGACAGCCGCACTCACAATCACACCTAGGGGCAATTTAGAGTGTCCAATTAATGTTGCATGTTTTTGGGATGTAGGAGGAAACCAGAGTGCCCGGAGAAAATCCACGCAGACACGGGGAGAACATGCAAACTCCACACAGGCGGGCCTGGGATTCGAACCCTGGTCCTCAGAACTGTCAGACCAATGTTCTACAGCGAACATACAGTGCCGCCTGTAGTACATTAAGATTTTCTTTAAAACAAAATAGATAACTGACTCTGTTTGATACTATATGCGATAAATCCCATGTACCCCAGTCTGTACTGTGGCGTGCAGCAACCATTTTTTTCCACAACTGTTCCGTCGTTATAAAAACACAAAAAGTTTCAAGATGGGCCATAAATGGCACCCAGCAAGAGTGAGGGAATCCCCCGCCATTTCCTGACTGACACATTGATGCCAAAGCACTTCGTGAGCGCGTGTTATCGTGAGATAAAGATGCGTTTGCGTCCACATGCCTCGGGGTGATTTGGTGAACCCCACCCCACCCTCCCAAAAACAGTGAAGCAATACCATGCTGCAGCTCTTGCATTGAATTACAACGTCCTTACTTGTACCACTGTCTTGCATAAAAACAACACTTGATATTTGTAATAAACAAGCATCAATCATAAATTGGACATTGGATGTTTAGGTTAAAAGGGAATGGATACTCACAACATGTTCGTGTCAACGTCCAAAAAAGTGTGACCACATGAAAAAGCAGAAAAGAAGACAATTAACAACAACATAGGCCTATGAAGCAATGTACAGTATATTAAATATTGCCTATTTTCCGTCAAAAGTTGCCAGAAAACATGATTACAAAATAAGCCTCAATTATATTTCGAATTTAATATCATTACACGATAATCAAACGTCACATTAACAAAATGTTGGATTGATTGGTTTGTTATTAGATGCTGATATACTTTTCTGAACAGTGATGTTACCCAAAGTTTTTAAGGTTGAATTAATAGGGAGAGGTTAAAGTAGTGACTATGAGAACATGAAAATAAATAATGTACAATATGTATACACGTTAAATCGTTAAAAGACATTACACTGTTTGAAATTTTTCCAATGAGTACTATAGCAAATGGTGCTTAGCTTTTAGATACAGCATTGAAGCTAAAAAAAAAAAAAAAAAATACAGGTACGACGAAGTGACAGGAGGAAAAATGTACCAAAAAAGCACAAACAAATATCAAGTGAGTCAAGGTTTCGTACCTGAGCGACGACATGTTTGTGGGAGCTCTTTAGCGAGGAGCCATGACACTTCAGTTCCGGTGTTCCCTGTTTCCACGGGGGCGTTGTCGCAGCCGCAATGACCGAGCAAAACCGTCCATCTGGAGGGTGGAGCTATTGAGTCTCATTTCATCGTAAACACTCTTCGCCAACATTATCATTTTTTTCCCTCATTACTATTATTGTTTATAATAATAATAATAATAAGTAAATTTAAGCTTTCTGTATTGTGCTGCAACGAAGTCGCCACACATATACCGCCATTAAATGTGTGACGTCAGCACAGGTGAAGCTGCCGCTTTCGAAGGGGTTTGCGCATGCGCAGTTGAAGTTATTCGTATTGTCACCAGGCAATGCACAAGTACCGTTTTAATTTTAAAAAAATTATGGATTTTATTATTACATAAATAGATGTAATTTAGACTACATTTGTTGTAACGTGTTTTTTGGACGCCAAAACCATGATTAGCATACAAAGTTGCAGGAGAGCGCAGTTCGGTACTGTATTATCGTGCGTCGCAGTGCGGATCCACCCCAGCGGGATTCATGAATGCGAACGCGCATGCCGTTTCTGCATCTGGCTGCTTGCAAATGAAGATAAGGACAACTGTCACTTTATGACCCCACAGCCAACTAACTGTACTGTATGCGTGCTTGTGGAAGCTGCAGCTCGCACGCTGAATAGAAATGAAATATTTATTTGGCTTGAGAAAAATCGACCAAGTTCGCATGAAATTAAGTAAAAGTTGGAATTCACCCTAAAGTCTCAGATGAAATCTTAAAATCCCTTTATTAATGTTTTTGTGAGTAATTTTCGCAAATATATACCGTTGGCACGAGTTCACATATTAGTTATACACTATTACGTTTACACTATTATGTTTTTTGTCGTTTGTTTGTTTTTACTTTCCTCCTCCAACCTGCGCGACGTTTCCAACCAATCACCTGCGAGACCAAGCAGGTAAAGGTAAGGTAAGCGTTTATTACGCAATGTGGGTGAACAATAGAGAGAGGCGTGTGCATGTGCGCGTCTCGAGCAGACGGTGTACACCTCACCCTCCGCCTCCCCCCTACAGGAAGAACATTGAAAAAAGGACTCGAGAGACGCTGCCGGGTGGCGTGTAGTAAAGTTATGACTTGAAAATGGCTGACCAGGGCCCCCTTTTAACATCCTGCATTATCTTTTATTTATCCATCGGGGCCGCAATATTTCAAATCCTCGAGGAGCCCAACTGGGAGTTGGCCAGGAGCAAATATGTTCTCCAAAAAGAACAGGTTTTGAAGAAGTACCCCTGCCTTAGTAGAGAAGATCTGGAGGAAATTCTCGAGGTATGGATTTATACATACAAGTTAAATTGACATTAGGTACGCCGGGTCGCTTTATAATTAAACAGAAAACTACACCCAATGATCATTTAAGTTGAATTAACCAGGTCGGGCTATAATTTCCACGTGTAAATATTACTCTGTGGCTCGCTAATAAAGAGGTATTTATAGAAGTTCATCACATAAAACACTGAACATAAAGTTAAGTTTGTCTCATATTTATGTTTGAGGACAACAACAACAAAAAAGAGCGTGAGAATATTTCAATCTTGGACACACGGGGGTGCAAGCATGAACTTACACGTCTTATTCACATGCTGGAATTTTTGCACAAGGTGTGTCTCGCCTTCCTTCATTGGCTCAGAGAAGTTTTATGGGCGCTTTTTATCCACAGGTGTATTTCATTCAACCAAACTTCAAATGTACGCATCTGATGGAGTGATCGTCCAAAATGTGTCACATATTGCGCCTTTTCAAAGATACCCTGCTAAAAAAATATTTCCATAGAAATCTATAGAAATAGTTTGTACAGAACAACTTGTTCTATAGAACTTTGGCTGTGATTTTCTATAGAAATTCTACACAACAATAGAATTTCTATTGAAATTAGAACAGGATGTATATTTTTTTAGTCAGTAACCTTAAAAATTAGTTTGCACAGTGCACTCATGATTAGCTAATCTGTCCAAACTCTCTGAATATATATAATTTACATTGTTTGGTACGATATCCGATAAATACCATGTACCACAGTCTATAGAAATTCTAGGACTTGGGTCCAGAAGTTCTATAGTTCTTTAGAAATTCTTTAGAAATGTTCTATAGATTTTTTTTTTAGCAGGGTAAGATTATGTTAATGATGGAGAGGAGTGAAAATTATATTTCTTGTAATTGTTACAGTAAGCAGTGGTTGTGGTGTTGATTAAGGATAGTGATGGAAATATGTTGACTGATGCCAGTGGTGTGCTAAGTAGATGGATTTGAGAAGTTAATGAATGAAGAAAATGGGAGGGAAGAAGAGGCAAGAGTGAATGACCAGGAAGTGGCAATGATAACTAAGGGCTCTCTCTTAGAACTCTTAGAAAGGCACTGAACAGGATGATAAATGGAAAGACAGTTGGTCCTGATGGCATATCAGTGGAGGTATGGAAGCAATTTGGATAGGTGGCTGTGGAGTTTTTGACCAACTTATTCTATCGAATACTACCGGGAGAGAAGATGCCAGAAGAATGGAGGAAAAGTGTGCTAGTCCCCATTTTTTAAGAACAAAGGCGGACTACAGAGGAATAAAGATGATGAGGCACACAATGAAGTGATGCGAAAGAGTAGTGGAGGCTAGACTCAGGACAGAAGTAAGTATCTGTGAGTAACAATATGGCCTTGAGGATGCTCGTGGAAAAGTACAGAGAAGGTCAGAAGGAGCTACATTGTGTCTTTGTAGACCTAGAGAAAGCCAATGACAGAATACCAAGAGAAGAACTGTGGTACTGCATTTGCAAGTCCGGTGTGGTGGAGAAACGGGTCCAAGCGGGGTGGAACAGTTGGCGGAAGGTGTCTGGTGTTCTATGTGACAGAAGAGTCTCCGCTAGGATGAAGGGCAAAGTCTATAAGACTGTGGTGAGGCCGGCCATGATGTACGGATTTGAGACGGTGGCGCTGAAGAAACAACAGGAAGCAGAACTGGAGGTGGCAGAAATGAAGATGTTGAGGTTCTCGGTCCGAGTGAGCAGGTTGGATGGGATTAGAAATGAGCTCATTAGAGGGACAGCCAAAGCTGGATGTTTTGGAGACAAGATTCGAGAGAGCAGACTTCGATGGTTTGGACATGTTCAGAGGCAAGAGAGAGAGTGAGTATATTGGTAGAAGGATGCTGAGGATGGAGCTCCCAGGCAAAAGAGCGAGAGGAAGACCAAAGAGAAGGTTTATGGATGTGGTGAGGGAAGACATGAAGACTTGTGAGTGTTAGAGAGGAAGATGCACGAGACAGGCTTAGATGTAAAAAGATGACACGCTGTGGCGACCCCTAAAGGGACAAGCCGAAAGGAAAAGAAGAAGTTACAGTAAGCAGTGGTGTAATATTTAACTGTATTACACTCTCTGTTTTGGCCCTTATTTGCTGCGGATAGCATAAATATTATCTATTTATGCTTGTACAGGCAGCAAGGTGAACCAGTGACGAGCACATCTGCCAATATTTCTTGCATTTATCGTTAGCCTTTCTCCGCTTTGTTATTTGTTTCCTTGTCAATGCATGTTTGTTTGTTTTTAAATGCCTTCCAGGTAGCGTCAGAGGCTGCAGGCCAAGGTGTGATCATCACTGGGGACAATCATCGAAACATGTGGGACTGGGGAAACTCTGTCATCTTTGCAGCGACTATTGTCACAACGATAGGTTCGTGTGTTGAATATTTTACATGCACTGCAAACAGAAGAGTTGTTTTTACGCCACAGTAGCATCAATTTATTGCGCCAAAAGTAAGAACTTGCTCATCCAAAATTTCATATGGAAGGTAGATTTTTGACACCAATATGCAAGGCGAGCCTGTGTGCAAAACTATGTTTGGGCTAAATATATTATCCAATACACTACAGTGGCAGCATACCGTGTGAACATCCCAGAATGCATTGCAACAGATGCTGGATAAATTCATGATTCAGTAGCCAACACGATGAGTGGCAGTAAGTCACAAGTTCCCTTCCACTTTGCATTGAATATGCCACTCCCAAGATGTATGAAAATTAGCAAATACAACTATTTAGCGCATAATAAGTGAGACACAAACAATGATCTTGTCAGTGTGTACAACTGCAATTTTTTTAGACTCAGCTATCACTGTTATCATCCATTTTCGATTGCGCTCGTGCTCATCAGGGTCACTGAGTGAGACGAAGCTGATGCCAGCTGACTTTCAGTTGGAGGAGAGGAGCGCAGGAATCATACACTATATACAATCATATCATCCGTTCAAACACACTTTGACACCTGAGGAAATTGTTGTCCCGAATAAACGCAGCATGCGTCTGAGCTGAAATTCAGACCACAGACCTCAGGACTGTGAGGCAGATTAACCGCAAGTACACCACACCGCCCATGCAAAGAAATTCCATCCATCCATCCATCCATCCATCCATCCATCCATCCATCCATCCATCTTCTTTGCCGCTTATCCTCACGAGGGTGTGTATATCTTTTCATCAAGTTTTGTTTTAAGGTTAGGGTTAGGATATAACGTATGATAGCTCCTTCTATGTAGAAGAAGGGGAACTATGAGACCGGGTGATTTCCCAGTAAGCGTCTGCTGCGTTCCCAGAGTTCCCCTGTTAGTAGCGCAGGGGCATTGATCACAAGGAGACTTTTCAGCACGGGGGAGCGCTCAGGCCATCACACCGGGAGCGAACCCGTGTCCTCAGAACTGTGAAGCCAACGCTATACCAGCCGATCCACCGTGCCGCCCGCAAAGAAATTTGGATGTTGAGTAGCACAGAGTTCGCCTTTACATGAACATTGGCTGCGGCTAAATCTTTTTTTTAATTTTTTTTTTTGTTTTAAAGAAGATCGTTATGTTACCCAAGTTTAAAACGTTCAAACAACACTGCCGTAATTTTGATAACAAGTAATGACGCATGTGATCAGTTTTGAATGTGAGTCAACATTCTTCAGGCAACGTCCATCTCGTAATCCTCTTTGTAATTTGAGGCTGCTCAAAATAAGCAAAAACAAAAGATTCAAAAGAAAGGCGAGGTAACAGCAGAGTTAATCCTGTGTGCCGCTTGCTGAACTGAGTTCCTGGCGTAGGCTTAGGTCCAGTTGGACATGCCACTGTCTCGCGTTACGCTATGCGTGACCGCTATATGAACTTTGACGGTGAATTTGATGACGGATCGCCGACCGTCGACCATTCACACTCGTGTTCACATCTAACGGCAATTCAGTCTTCAGTTATTGGGATGTAGCATGCGAGAGGGAACAAGCTAGGAGCACAGGCAACGGGGCCAAGATTCAAACTGAGAACATCAGAACTGTGAGGCAGGCTCAGCTGCCTGACATTTTGCTAGTTGTTATGTTCTCAAAAGACCTCACATGACTAGAAATGTCCCATTTATGTTTTTTTAAACAGAAACAGAAACCGTTCTGATAATAGTATTCTCTAAAAAGACGCATTTGTGGTATTCTTTAGGCTACGGCAATGTCGCCCCCAAGACTAAAGGCGGTCGAGTGTTCTGCATCCTGTACGGTTTGTGCGGCATCCCACTCTGTCTGGTATGGATAAGTAAGCTGGGTTCGTTCTTTGGAGATCGGGCAAAACGTCTGTCCGAGATCCTCATCCGCAAAAAGGTGCCAGTGGTAAGTCTCAAAGCCCGCGCCGGTGGTTGCGACGTTTGGAAAATCCCAGAAAGATTTTTCTCTTTGATTTTTGTCTTTTTGATTTTTCGTTTCAGAAACGCGTACAGCTTATCTGCACGGTTATATTCCTGTTATGGGGACTCTTCGTGCACCTGGTGATCCCGCCGTTTGTTTTCATGTCGCTGGAAGGGTGGAGCTACTTGGAAGGCCTCTACTTTTCTTTCATCACGCTCACGACTGTCGGCTTCGGAGATTACGTGGCAGGTAGACTTCATGTTTTTATCATCGCTTCCTCACGATTGAACACATGCCTTCATTTCAGGTGCGAATCCAGATATCGAATACCCGAGGCTGTACCGAGTGTTTGCGGAGATATGGATCTACATGGGCCTGGCCTGGCTGTCTCTGTTCTTCAGCTGGAATGTAAACATGGTCGTGGAGGCTCACAAGGTGTTGAAGAAAAGACGGCACAAACGCCGACCCTTCCAGGACGACGAACCTCAGCCCGGAGAGGACACGCCCAAGTCGGACACGGCCAGGCCGACCGTTATCGACATTTTTGGCTTCTTATCGGACAAGGAGGAAGACTACAGCACTGTTATCAAGGAGATCGGAATGGCGGCAAAACCGAGTTCCGTTGACGTCTTCAATCGCTCCAAGAGTTGCAGCGACATCATGACCACCAACATCGAGGTGCTGGATCACTCGCCGCGGCACAGATGCCTGTTGAGCATCAGCGAAGTATTTATCAACCCAAAGAACGACGACTGCCAAGAAAACTCAACAGGAGAACCAGCAGAGTGCGCAGGAACTGAAGAAACGCTCAAGGAAGCCGACGGGACAAATGATTCGCCGAATAACGGCATTACGTTGACTGTGCCAGCCGTAGGAGGAACGCAAGAAGGAAATGAACAACCAAGTAATGCTGTGACCCGGTTTACAATTTCTAAAGTAGAAGAGAAAGATGTATTAATCAATAAGGACGAAGATGGGTAACGTTGATGACAAGCAACACCATGAACTGTTTTCCATGTTTTGGGAAAATCATGCAAGGGTGTGGACAAATATATTGATATGAGAACAAAGACAATGTAGAGTTGGTCCTAATCTCTCCTGTGGCTCACACCAAATTGTGCTTTATGGGGTTGAGTTCAGGGTTGAAACTCCCTGCCACACCATCTTTCGTAACATTTTCATTCCTTCCACTTCGTTGTGGCACTTCGGACTTCAATTGCAATGTATTTCACACTTTTTTTTTGAAATTTCCGTTTTCTATTCATTCTCCCAAATTACCGTTAGCGTTTCCACCTCAGGCTAAAATTCAGCAAGCACAATCAACAAAGGCAACCTAAAATCCATGGATGTCATTTTTTACATTTGTTTCTTTATTAAATTATTGTTCAAGGCCTCTTTTTTTCCATGAATGCCAGTTTTCAGCCTAATCTAAATCACAGCATAAAGCTTTATGAAAGACCGATCCAATGAGCAGCTTCCCTCCGTAGATGGTTGCCACGGATGAGCCCATAATCACATGACCGTCATCGGCATACACCTGCGTCACCACCGGCTCCTCGGAAAGAATGTTCCGGATACGGATGACCTGGAGGACACAGCATCGTGGGAGATACAGTGGACCTTTACAACCTGTCAATCACTGGTACAATAATAGCCAATCAGATAGCCACATTGTCTTAACCCCTGGCTTGACACGCCCCTCTCGCCGTACTGTCCCACAAACAATACTGGTTGCCAGTAGCGTGCGCTTGGAAAAGTTAATGTTATGAAGAAAATGGTCCTCAGATGCGCTTGTGGAATGTGCAGTTCTGATGAAAGACATCCGGCTAGGTTCCAAGGGGCCCGCTTGATTCATTTTCCAAAGCCTAAAAACACGATTGACGAAGCGTCTACGATGGAGTAAGGCTTGCGGAACACCGCACGTAGAACTCAATGTGAACAATATAAACAAATACAAAGCTGTATGTTCGAAGGTAAGTGTAAGTAAGTAAGAAGTATCTCTCTGGTCTCTTGAGTTAGATTTAATTTTTATCAGTGCGTTATGCATTGCAGAACAACATCTTTCACTTTGTTAGTGTATCACTGACATGCCGAATGAAGTGTGTTATGTTTTATGTCGAAGAATCGGGTGATTGATACGTAAATGCGCCATGTCATGCAAGAGAAAAGTCTATTTGCCTATTTGTATCACATCAGACTTTTAAAACAGAGCGCTGGGTTCAATTATGAGCAAAGTCAAACTTTTTCATCTGGTGACTACGGCACTGACTGAGTTCATCACCAGTGTTTAAATGTACTTGTAGAAAATCAAACCTAACTCACATCTAAAGACTACAATAATATTACTCGTGATCTTTTCAAGTAAAAACTACTCACCCTGCTTTACACGCGCAGTACGATTCCACTATTTTATCCTGTCGGATTTCAAGATGAAGTTTGTGAGCCGTCAAACTTTTTTGCATCGATCGGCAACATTTCGTTGTAACTCTAACATTGCATCCTGCTCAGTCCAAAATCTTAATTCCGTGTACATATCCTTGCGTGAAATAGTTGAGACCTCTCTGTAGAACTCTCTTGGGTAAATCTGACGCATTTGGCAAAAAAACATACCGCAATATTATCTGGAATACGCGAAAGAGAATCGACTTCAAACCTGTTCTGTTCAGTCGCCATTTTGGAAGCTCGTGGGACATGGCTCAGGGGGCGGAGCTTAAGATCGCCATCGAAAAGGTCCATTCAACTGGAAAAAGAATCTGGATGTCGACATTTTCAGTGAGTTTCCTAATGAAAGAACCGAGAGACAAACCTCCGACCCGGGTGGGTTTTTGGGGTCGAAATGGAAAATTCTCCACGCGTTGGGGTGGCAGCCTAACCACAGGTCGCCGGTTTTCCTGTCGACTTCGATGTTGTCGCAAAGTGAACCCAAAGCCACATTCTGGTGGAATTGTACAAGGGAAAAGTAGAATGAAACGTATTAATGACAAAGCACAAGCCAATATATGAGCTACATTTGGATCTTTTTAAATAATGTGACATTTATTTTTTAGGATGTATAAATAGTATTTTTATCATTTTAAGTTACCTTGACAGGGGCCAAGCCATTGTCTTCTATTCGCTCCAACACATGCACATTATGGGCCATTATGTCCGCCACATATATATGCCTACAAATACGAAAATGGGGGAAAAAATACATATAGTATCTAGCTTTTCATATGTAAATACACAACTCTTAAAGAACGCCATAACCTTTGGTCTGGTGAGATATTGATGCCGTTTGCAAAGTAATATCCCTCGGAGACCACTTTGACCATCTCCGTACTGAAATAAACCACATTAGTCAAAGGTTGGCCCAGAAGAGGCTCCACGACACTTTTCAGGAGCTCGTCGGAAAAGTAGTGATCGTTGGTGGCATAGAAACGATCCACTCCCAAAGCCACGATATCATTCACACTTTGGAAGAAAAAACAAAACAAAAAACAGTTTGTGATTAGAAGTGCGAAAATCAGTTGTAAAAATGATCGGGTGGAACCTTGCCGTACCTGTGAAGAAGTTTATGTTTGAAGGTCTTCAAATGCAGGAGGGAAAGTCCCCTCTCATCAAATTCAAACAACTCCACTTGGCTCTTGTGATGAGGATGATTCACAACAAACAAGTACACCGTGCCACCTAAAAAAAGTTGAGGGGGTTTATGATTAAAGAGAGGATGCTCGTGCATTGATTTAAACGCCGCGCACACCAGGCAACAGTCATCATACAGTCCTAAAAGTCTCGTTGTTGTCTCATACCGATCACTCAACCTCTCTAATGAATGAACCTCGACGACATTAATAACATCTAGTCGTAAAACCATCCTAAAAACTAGCTCATTGATAAAAACCCAGCATGATATAGAAACAAATCCGTACGATCCTGACAAGGATTGTTAAATTTACGAGGTCAATGACACGTGCAATCGATTCACAGAGATGGAGCTGCTGTAAAAACGGAGTACTCGCATTATTATCCTGTTACTCTTTACGGTTACTCAATAAGGGCTAGTAAGTGAGGGCAGATCGGATTGGCTCCGTGAAACTAAAGGCAGTTAGCACACCTCGGCGAATTCATCTCGGCACCGGCTTAGAAAGCTCCCGTCCCCTGGCATGCACGGCGAGGGAAAATAGAGTGTGAAAGAATGTTAAAGTGACACGGCGAACAGCAGACTGTCTCCAAAAAATACAAATACTGAACAAGACTTGCAAAGTGGGAAGGTGGGGGGAAGAATCCTGTACAGAGTTTGCATGGCGCTGTGTCGCTGGTCAAACCTAGCTGCTCTGCACAGTGGGAGCCGATCTTTCAAATTATCCAAGACCCGTTGTGCTGTCGCTTCCAACAACAAACGAGACAGGCATTGAAAGAGATCATTCTATGGAATGCTAGCTGAAAAGACCAGAAAATATCGATGGATTTTAGCAATTAAACACGATGGATGGTGCCCAACCAAAATACTCACCGTTGTGTAGCGATCGCTTCATTTCAGGTATGAATTATTCTTCTCAATCTCAAACTTCCAAGAAGTATTTATAATGTCAAGTTGGATCATTTGAGAACAATATGTGTATTTTTTTAAAAAAAAGAAACTAAGCCATCTGTCGCACCGGAGAGGTTAACGTGTGGACGCAATCGCTTCTGTGTACGTTCCGTGGAAATGACTCCGTCCTCTCTTTTTTTTTTTTTTTCAATCGGTAAATGAATGCGGGTTTGTGTAAAACCAAAGGTCATTTATTGAAATATTGGTATTTGTATTGAATACCAGCTGAAAAGATCGATGGATTCCGGCAAAGGTTAACGTGATGCCGAACACACTTCCGTGTTCACGAGCCGTCAAAACCGTCACTATGTCGGACTGATTCCTGATTGAGAACAGATCCAGCAACAAAGTATTTGTATGCGTCCACACTTTTATACGCTTTCAAACCTTTCTGTGTCAATCTCGATGACTTACTCACCAGATCCATGTGTAGATCCAGTTGTCCAAGACAAGCGGAAGCGAATTAACAGTCCAATTTCTTATCGGCGAAAACATTGACTTCAGAATTAAATATGGGTCCTCTATGCCAAGTGTCTCTCATTTTTCCACAAACATTCGTTTATTATCACTTTCTCAGTGTTTTACAGTATCGGACAAAATTCTGGATGCCGTGCGATAAGACGTATTTTCGTTTCGTCTCAACAGAATTAACGGCAATATGCCAAGTCACGAGATTTTATGACGTATGTGCACGAGCTTTATTGTTGTGTTGTCAAATAAACTGTGGTCATCCGGCATAACAAAAGATCACCAAAGGCAATTCAAGGCAGGACTGCTCTTACTCGTCGGGTCCGTGTAGACACTGATGCCGTGAGGGTTGAACGTCTTCAGGTCAAAGTTCACTGATACGGACAACTCCGCTGGCTCCATGTCGGACTTTTTTAGATCGAGGAGGAAGATCTTCCCGAGAGCATCGGAGGATGGCAAACCAGGGTACTTTAAACCCTGCCAGGGTTGAAAATATGCACGGAGACATCATTAATAAAGTAGGAAATTGTCTCCCAGCTCAAAGCACGAACAGCCGATCACAGACACAAGCCCAAATCGTGTTTAATAAGTACTGTACAATATGTGTACGGTGTGTTTACGTTGGTCATATCATATATGTGACCTCATCCTGTAAGAACAACCAGCACACTAAACGCATGCACACATCATGTGTGTCGTTTCCACATTTTGAAAAAAAATCAGTTAAGATGTGAAATGGCCGCATTAATAAATATCACAATTTTGATACCGTGAGATTACTCTTTGGGTACAGGAACCACGGTGGTGTGTTCAGCAGAAGTGTCTTTGCGTCTCTCACCAAGAACTTCTGCCCGTCATCACAGGGATTTTTCACTTTGGGCCCTTTCTCGATATAAGATCAAATAAATTGGTCTCCCTCACCCAGCAAATCCACTTGAAAGAAAGAAAAAAAAAAAAAAAAAAAAAAAAACACAGGCTGAGATGGCAAAGTCGTCGGAAACATGACCGGACACTGACATGACACCAGCAGGCAGTTGTCCTGATATCCCCCCCCCCGGGTTCAGGATCGGGCAAGGTTCAAATAAGGGCAATGACTTGCAGTGCGGTCAGGACCGCGAGCTCTCGGCGCTTCCGCGTTCGGTGGAAGCAGATAAAGCCATCTTGTCGGTTTGTGCGACCACAAACTTGCTTTTAAACGAGTGGACGCTCTTTATATTCCACAAGAATAGTTAAAAATGGGCGGCACGGTGGACCAGCTGGTAAAGCGTTGGCCTCACAGTTCTGAGGTCCCGGGTTCAATCCCGGACCGGCCTGTGTGGAGTTTGCAGGTTCTCCCCGTACCTGCGTGGGTTTCCTCCGGGCACTCCGGTTTCCTCGCACATACCAAACACATGCAACATTAATTGGACACTCTAAATTGCCCCTAGGTGTGATTGTGAGTGCGGCTGTTTGTCTGGATGTGACCTGCGATTGGCCGGCAACCAGTTCAGGGTGTACCCGCCTTCTGCCCGTTGACAGCTGGGATAGGCTCCAGCATTCCCAGCAACCCTTGTGAGGATAAGCGGCTAAGAAAATAGATGGATATAGTTAAGAATGGCACACGAGATGACCAGGATCTAAGACTGGGTCCAGTCAAAAATACCATCATCTTGGTCCTTAACCATGATCGACTTGGTTTTCAGAGGCCGAACCCAAACCCAAGATCCATTTTCTGAGCCGCTTATCCTCACATGGGTTGCGGGAGTGCTGGAGCTTATCCCAGCTGTCCTCGGTACACCCTGAACCAGTTGCCAGCCAATCGCAGGGCACATGGACAGTCGCACTCACAATCACACCTAGAGGCAATTTCGAGTGTCCAATTAATGTCGCATGTTTTTGGGATGTAGGAGGAACATGCAAACGCCACACAGGTGGGGCCAGGATTCGAACCCTGGACCTCAGCACTGTCAGGCCAACGCTCAAACCCGTTGCTTCACCGTGCACCCGCACTATACAGATACACGTGCCAAATCATTTTAAACTCAGGAGAACATGAACACACAAACGACAAATTTACTATTGAGGATAGGTCTTGAAAGGTGAACGTTGGACCAATTCAACTTACAGTGCTGATAAAAGCGAGCCCGTCTCCAAAGACCGTTATATCCTCAGAACCGTTACCTAAAATAAAACACTCTGTTAAATTGCATGCATAAGGAGTGCGCACTTGTCCAATTTTCACTTACTCAGATTTTTGAGCAATACACAGTTGGAAAGGTGATTCTTGACCGGTTCTCGAGACGCAAGATACATTTTTCTGCAACGGTGCCACAGAAGAAGTCAGCGGCGGTGCATAAAAGTAGAAAAATAACAACAACAAAAGGGAACGTTGCTCACCTCATGTTGACCATCCGCTCGCCGAGCAGCACATAAAGCAACGTTACACCCGCTGAGATGAAGCTCAGTATTTCCATGTTTCAAAATGTGCAAAACACTCGTCGCCCGGATAAATATGATCCACTCACCCAATCAGATCTGAACTAAGAGAAAAAAGTAAATAAAGCGACAAATGGCTGACCCTTCGTTTATCTGCCAGCTGGTCAACTTTTTTCTATAACGGCCGTCAAATTGATTTCCAGGAATTTAAAGCTGCGGTCTTGTGTTTTAAAGACTAAACCAAGACTCCAGGGGGAATTTTTCTTGGGATGATGAGTAGAAAATGACCGCTAATCAGCACGTGATCAATATTACCCCTCACGAATGCACTCTGATGCAATTTACCAACTGGAATAAACTAAATACAAAAGTCAATAAAGTATATCAAAGGTCCTTTTGCAACTTTAGAGGAGTCTCTTGCATTTTTATTTCAACGTGACAGCTGCAAGTGCAGTCATGGAGTACAAGAAAAAGATGGAAACATGAACTTTTTAAATGACAGGTGCGCTCAGAATACATAAAAAAATAATTGACCTCTATGAGATTATCACCTTTTGCTTTTACTAGTGTACCTAAAAAAAACCATTTTTTTTTTTAAAAGACAAAAAAAAAAAAAAAAAAAAAAAAGAAGAAGTTACATTTAGGATTAAGTTCCATTCTTGCTTGGAAAGAATTACAAAATGTATTCTCGTTCTGAATCGTGAATAAACTCCGGGAGTTCAAAGAGTTCATATTGTTCAATTTTGAGCCGTGGATTGAAAATGAACCTCCACATTTGGCGTAAAGGTGCAAGACCCGGAAAATGATTGAACCCAAATAAAATGACAAATTACGATTTAAAACAGTGAATGAGTGGTTAGCGCCTCCGCCTCACGGTTCTGTGGTTTGGGGTTCGAATCCCGTGCGCCTCACCCTTGCCGACATTGCCGCATTCACTGGACTCTGCGTTCAGTTCAATGCAATGCGGTGAAAAAAATAACCAAAGACAGCAAAGTGCTTATTACAATAGGACCAATAACCATCACTTACACGCACTTGCTTTATGAAGATTATATTAAAACATTATGTAGTAAGAAGAGCAAGAAAATAAAAACAGAGTCCATCTGTTGAGATATATTAAAATTCTGTGTGTGCTCGTTTGTTTTGTTTTTTTTTTTTAGCATCTGACAATTTCCTCTGCTTGCCCTCTGGTGTCCTTTTTAAGGAAATGCGCGCAATTTCGGCCTTCCTGTCTGGAACTCACCACCGACGAAGCAGCAGGCAGCGATGCGCCAAACTTCACTTGGAAAACTTTTGATTTCTTAGCACGATTTGGTTTCGAAGTATAAAAGATGCGCTTTGTAGTGCTTGAATATACAATTCTGTATTAGCTTATTCATCTACAGTATTTATCCACACCTCCGTTTTCGACAGCGTTTGTTCCTTTTGGTTGTAGGTTAGCTGGAACTTATAACCCATGAGCTGAGCAGTTTTTCGACCGATCACACGGCAAAGAGAGAGAGAGAGAGAGAGAGAGAGAGAGAGAAAAAAAAGATCCACCGCAGTTTTTAAACTCCTAACCGACACCAAAAATGAATACAACGCGAAGGTTCCGACAAACTATTTGTCGGAGGATTCGAAGAAACGATCCCCTTCCTCAGTTATTGCCTCCCCCTCTTCTAAATCGCAGCATAAGGCTTTATGAAATATGGATCCGATGATCAGTTTCCCCCCGTAGGTCGTCGCGACAGAGGAGCCAACGATGACGTGACCGTCGTCGGCGTACACCTGCGTCACCACCGGCTGCTCCGAATGGATGTTCCGAATGCAGATGACCTGAAGGAAAGAGCGTCGCGGGAGATCGCTACAGTGAAGAAAAGAAGTATTTGAACACCCTGCTAGATTGCAAGTTCTCCCACTGAGAAATCACGGAGAGGTCTAAAATTTTCATCGGAGGTGCATTTCCGCTGTGAGAGAGAGAATCTAAAAAGAAAAATCCAGAAATCACAATGTAGGATTTTTTTTTGAAAGAGTTATTTGTGTGATACAGCGGGAAAGAAGTATTTGAACACCTGAGAAAACCAATGTTAATATTTGGTACAGTAGCCTTTGTTTGCAATTACAGAGGTCAAAGGTTTCCTGTAGTTGTTCACCAGGTTTGCACACACTGAACGAGGGATTTTGGCGCATTCCTCTTCTCTAGATCGGACAGGTTTCTGGGCTGTTGCTGAGAAACACCTTGTTTCAGCTTCCTGCAAAGATTCTCTATTGGGTTTAGGTCTGGAGACTGGCTAGGCCACACCAGAACCTTGATATGCTTCATGCGGAGCTTCTCCTTGGTTTACTTGGTTGTGTGCTTTGGGTCATTGCAATGTTGAAAGACCCAGCCACGACCCATCTTCAGTCTTCTGACTCAGGGGAAGAGGTTGTTCCCCAAAATCTCGCACCGCGGTCATCCTCTCCTAAACACAATGCAGCCATCCTGTCCCATGTGCAGAAAAACACCCCCAAAGCATGATGCTACCGCCCCCGTGCTTCACAGTAGGGACGGTGTTCTTGGGATGGAAGTCATCATTCGTCTTCCTCCAAACACGGTTAGTGGAATTGATGAGACCAAAAAGTTCCATTTTGGTCTCATCTGACCACAAAACTTTCCTCCATGACTCCTCTGAATCATCCAAATGGTCACTGGCAAACTTAAGACGGGCCTTGACATGTGCTGGTTTAAGCAGGGGAACCTTCCGTGCCATGCATGATTTAAACGATTTCAAACAATGACGTCACCTTGGAATTGGTGGTCCCAGCTCTTTTCAGATCATCGACCAAGTCTTGTGTAGTCCTGGGCTGATTACTCACCTTCCTAAGGATCACTGAGACCCCACGAGGTTATCTCTTGCACCGGGCTCCACTCCGATTGGGATTGACCGCCATGTTTAGCGTCTTCCATTTTCTCATGATTGCTCCAACGGTGGACCTTTTTTCACCGAGCTGCTTGGCAATTTCTCCGTAGCCCTTCCCAGCCGCGTGGAGTTGTACAATTTTATCTCGGGTGTCTTTGGACAGCTCTTTGGTCTTTGAGTCTTAGTGATTGTATGGGGTGTCTTTATGCCGCCAACGACCTCACACAGGTGCATCTGATTCAGGATAATACACGGAGCGGAGGTGGACTTTTAAAGGCGGACTAACAGGTCTTTAAGGGTCAGAATTCTAGCTGATAAGACAGGTGTTCAAATACTTATTTGCAGCTGTATCACACAAATAAATCAGTGAAAAAAAATAATACATTGTGATTTCTGGATTTTTTTTTTTTTTTAAGATTATCCCTCTCACAGTGGACATGCACCTACGATGGAAATTTCAGACCCCTCCGTGATTTCCAAGTGGGGGAACTTAACAATATAGCAGCGTGTTCGAATACTTATTTTCTTCACAGCATGTCCGAATATCCAGATGAATCACATCATTTGTGAATAATTTGATGTGTGCTGAGAGTGGCATCCTTGATGAGTTTTTGCATGCAAACCTCGGATCCAGGTGGGTCTTTGGGGTCATACTTGAGAAGTTTCCACCCGTTGGGGTGGCAGCCTAACCACAGGTCTCCCGTTTTGGGGTCAACTTCAATGTTGTCGCAGAGTGACCCCACGGCTACAGACTGGTCACATCATAACACAAAACTCAACGTCATCAACTTTGTCTGATCGTTATTCCGGAATTATTTACAGCACGGGTGTCAAACTCAAGGACCCGGGGCCAGATCTGGCCCATCAGATGATTTTATGCGGCCCGCAAAGGCAAATCATACGAGTCAACCTCAATGATCCGTGTTCAAATCCGGACCAAAATCTCAAATTGTCACATCATAAATGATAAGATGTCGCAATCATTTTTGTTTCACCAAACATTAACAATAGTTGGGAAAAACCCGTTACCCTTGACTTCTGATTCCAAATTTATTTCATAAATTTAATGTGTAAATATGATGAAGCGATGAAAGTTTTTTTTGGTTTCACAGTGAGTGTAACGGGAACTCCAATGTGGCCCGTGACAAAAATGAGTTTGACACCCCTGATGCAAAATATCCTTCTGAAGCGTCTCATCACCATCAAAATAATCGAGTAAAGTCGACCTGCAGATTTTGCCCTTCATTACCTTCACAGAGGCCAATGCGTTGTCGTCTTTCCTCTCCAATACGTGGACTTTATGGTCAATAAAATCAGCTAGATAAATATACCTAGAAAATAGCAGAAAATCAATGTTCAACTGACGACAAATCACGAGTACAAATTAAATCGCGGCCGAGATGCAAAGCTCCCACGGATTTAGCGACCTTTTGTCCGGTGAGATGTTGATGCCGTTTGCAAAGTAGTACCCCTCAGAGACCACTTTGACGGTCTCCGCGCTGTAATACACGACGTTGGTCCAGGCCTGACCCAGGAGCGTCTCCACGAACGTTTTAAGGAATTCGTTGGAAAAATAGTGATCATTGGTGGCATAGAAACGATCCGCCCCCAAGGCCACGATATCATTCACACTAGAAAAACATGGAGGAAACAAATTGATTATTTGGTGTATTGGAAGGAATACATAAATTAGGTTTTGACATCTGAGCTGTCATTTGTTTAAAGTTCAAACGAGCTACAGATTTTAAGCAGTGTTTCCGCGAACATAACACGTTCAGTGCCATTGACGACTATAGACGTCACATAACCATCTCAAGTGGGAAGGTTGAGCTGAGGCGCACAGTTTACATCTCACAGCACATTAAATTCAAAAAGTATTTAATGGGTCTACTTGTCACTATTTGCCACTGGCATAGATAGATAGAGAAACAATGTTTGGGGGCGGGATAAACTATTTTTTGGGAACAATTAAGTGAAATTGGAATCAGCTGGAAAGCATTCGCCTCGCAGTTCTGAGGTCCCGGGTTCGATCCCGGCCCCGCCTGTTTGGAGTTTGCACGTTTTCCCAGTGCCTTCGTGGGTTTTCTCCGGGCACACCGGTTTCCTCCCACATCCCAAAAACATGCAACATTAATTATAATAACTGTTTGTCTCCATGTGCCCTGCGATTGGCTGGCAACCAGTTCAGGGTGTGCCTGTTGACGGCTGGCATAGGCTCCAGCATTCCCGTGACCCTCGTGAGGATAGGCGGCTAATAAAACGGATGGATATATCATTCCGGAATATTTGTTTGGGTATCACTGGCTTACGGGGTGTCAGGCACAAGCGTTTAGATGCGTTTCGACTTTCTGGGTCTTTGCACAAATATTTCCCATAACTGAGTGATATCTTCCCTTTTAGGTTGTAATTAAAAAAATATATCATAGTTCTTTCTTATTCTTAGATTTTACGCATGCCTTGAGATCGTTTGAGCAAGAATTGGCTTTGTTCTTGGACTGCAAAATGATGTCATTATTTTGGGGTATAAAGTTGAACCTCTAAAATCGAACGATCCTGAAGTTGCACAACTCGGAGTAATAAATAAAGATTAATAAAATCAAGCAGAAAGTTTGGAGTTGACTCTCATTCCTGGTATCAGGCGCGACGTGACGAAGGTTAAATCAGAGTGGTTTGTAATTTATACATTTCAAAATTAAAATGTTAAGACGACGCGAGAGGCTTCCGTGCGATCAGTTCACCGGTCATCTTTTATGTTCGAACTAAATGTTCGATTATTTTTAACATCTTAATCGCGATGGCTAACGTACAGTATTTTTTTTTTTTTCCACACATACGACACCTCTCAATTGTCAATTACTTATAAAGCTGTCTTTACAGTTGTTTAAAGTTTTATTACGGTGACACTTTTCCCCATGAAAAGAACATTTCCAAAATTACCCGTTTGGAGATTACTACGGCAGTAAATATGTGCCACCAGGATTTTAATTTGAAATGTCCCGGAAATTCAAGTCCTATTTTCTGTGGCATTTCAAATTCAAATCCCGGTGGCACATATTTACTTGCACAGATTACCTGCCATCATTGAATTGTATTTGACCTTACAGTAAGTAGAGTGAGCGAGAGAGTAAACAAGTACCGTATTTTCCGCACTATAAGCCCCACCCAAGGGCCTTGAATTTTCTCAAAAGCTGACAGTGCGCCTCATAATCAGGTGCGCCTTATATATGGATTAATATTGAGCCTTGAGCGCAGCTCCATTTAATTGGATCCATAACGTAACCCCAGCCTCTACTGTAGCGTCTATTCTATGCGCCTTATAATCCGGTGCGCCTTATATTTGAAAAAAGTTTGAAAATAGGTCAGTCGTTGAAGGTGCGCCTGATAATGCGGTGCGCCTTATAGTGCGGAAAATACGGTACGACAGTAACTGTAGTACTCTATACCTACCACGGTACATAAAAAGTTAAAAATGAATACTGAAGACTATTTTACTTTTATTGCACTTTCATTATTTGCTTAAATATGACCTTATACATTTAATGAACAGATAAAGTGTTGCCCATTTGCTAATCAGACAAGGATGTGCTGTGGAGCCGGTGGTTGTCCTTGATCTTTGCACGCAGAAAACCGGCTGGTGCCATCCTCCTATCCCAGGCGTTGCCGTGGAGACGAACGACACCAGCTAAGGAGCGGAAAGTTACCATCCCGGCCCAGGACCAGACTGACTTCTACCATGGACCCATACGTATAAAAACCGTGTCTTACTGGGCAGCTTTTGTCTTCTTCTTTTTGGCTATCCTGCCAGAAGACACCTGGATAAGACCCGGACGTCTGTACTGCACATTCCTTTGTAAGAAATAATCACATCTCCCTCGACTCGTGAACACGCGTAGGGTCCAAACTCGCAAATCCCTACTATCCAAACGTATCAAAATGGGAAGGTGGTGCCTTGAAAGGTGTACCTGTGAAGAAGTTTGTGTTTGAAGGTCTTTAGATGCAACAGGGAGAAGTCCTCGTCAATGAATTGAAATAACTCTACTTGGCTTTTGTGATGAGGGTGATTCACAACGAACAGGTACACTGTGCCATCTGAAAAACACACCAAGCGCTGCGTTAAAGACAGAGTCGGCCACAGTGTGTTGTTGGGTGCCGAAGGGAGGACGGACTCCGCTTCGAAGGCCTTCACGTCGTCCACGAAGCATCGTGTGGTGCTGTTACCAGGGATGAGAATGAACAATTTGGAAAAACACTTCAAATGTCTTCCTTAGCCAAGAAAATATTTGCATAAAACAACACTGGTAATTGGTGACCTCTGGTTACGTCTAGCAGAGTAAAAACAGGGCAATCATAACATTTTGAAAACTTAAAATATGACTCCAAACAAGCCAAATAATTTGGCCACATTTCAGACATAAAAATGTAGGTGGAGGGAACTTTATATTAATTAGGCGACTGCACTAACAAGTTCTACCTCAGAAATAAGTACACAAATAATTTCTTTGTAATTTCTATCTATCTGTCTGTCTCTCTCTCGCTATCTATCTAAGGTTGTCTAAAACTAATAGAGGAATATATTTATCAAAATTTTCCAACACTCGGTCTGTCTGTCTATCTATCTAAGGTTGTCTAAATCTAATAGAGGAATATATTTATCATAATTTTCCAACACTTGGTCTATCTATCTATCTATTCATGTACATCCAGAAGTAACATTTGGTTAGAAATACCATCCATCCATCCATCCATCCATTTTCTTAGCCACTTATCCTCACGAGGGTCCCGGGGAGTGCTGGAGCCTATCCCAGCTGTCAACGGGCATATATTATGAGCGAGAGAGATCATGAAATATAAAAGTGAGCGATAAAATGCGTGATGTACAGGGCCAGTGCTACAGAAAGGCCTAATCGTATTAAAAGTTGTCAATTACGTAATATTTGAGAAATTTACGTCCAACTTACCTCTGTGTTTCCCGGTTTGGATATGCTCCTGGATACTTTTTGCTCCTCGGCTTCCATAATTGATCATATCGGAAGACAGAGTGCACAGCACTTTGCCGGGAACGTCCACTTTTTCTCCATGTTCGGTGGGAAATGCCCATCTGAAACAGTATTTTTACCCCGTGGTTTTTGTCGATTTCCCTGGCACGATCTTCATCTTTTCGCTCCAAGACTTTCGCCATACTGGCAAACGTGCAGACCGCTTGATAACATATGCGTACGTATGTCTATAAGTTATAACTACGTAGTAGTAAACAGAAGGCTTCTCTATGAAATGTTAACATCAGAGTGAAAACACCGACGAAATACTGCCAAAATTCTGCCGGAAATCGGAATGTTGTCGTTATCATAAACACCAAATTTAATGCAAACAGATAATGCCGTTTTCCGTTGCCAATATATGCTGGCGGCCGGTCTTGATCACAGCCTCGCGTCAAGCTGTACCCCCCCCCCCACCCCAAAAATTTTCTCAACCGATTTGACATTTTCAGATGAAAAAACTCGGAATTACGCGAACATGCGGAGAATTCTCATCCCTGTGCTATTTTGACAGCAGCGTACAGCATTTGTGAAATGAAACCACACTTTTGTCCGACATATTAAGCAGAAAATGTGCATGGTAAAGTACCGCATTGGACATTGTATTAGGATGCATATTTAAAGGAACGTTGGCTCATTCAACAGACACACCCAGGGTAAGGTTTTGCAGATTTTTGGCTTAGTAACAGGTTTGTACACATTTAAAGCTTCCAACCTCCATGCCGACAACTGGTTTTTGAAAAAAAATAATAATAATCCTCGAGCGCTATTGTTCTCCGGTTAACCTTGAGCAATTTTCTTTTTTTTTTCCCTCTCTCTTTTCACATTTATGAATACAATCCAGGACTGGCTCATACCGGTCGGGTCGGTGTAGACGCTGATGCCGTGAGGGGTGAACGTCTCCAGGTCGAAGTTCCTCGGCATGCGCAGCTCCGTCGGCCTCAGCCGAGGGTCTTTTAGATCAAGGAGAACGATCTTACCGGGCGCGTCGGAAGAGGAAAACCCGGGGTACTTCAGACCCTGTGTTCACAAGAAAAAAGAGTCCAGACAAAAATGAGGACCGACTTGAAGCTGAGCTCATTTCATTGTGGTTGCTAACCAAAACAGCAGCACATACAAAACATGCAAGCATTCCTTCAGCTGGCAAATTAAAGGGCAGTCTTAACGCACATTGTAAACGCAGTGACAGCAACTCTGTCCTGCGCGTGCGCATAACCATACGCTGGCAAACTGTGTTTGAGAAACGATGTTGCATGTATTCAGCGGGGCGGCACAGTGGATCGGCTGAAAACTGTTCTGAGGGCCCGGGTTCCATCCCGGATCCGCCTGTGTGGAGTTGGAGTTTGCATGTTCTCCCCGTGCCTGCGTGGGTTTCCTCCCACATTCCAAAAACATGCAACATTAATTGGACCCTAAATTGCCCGTAGGTGTGATTGCAAGTGCGGCTGTTTGTCTCGATGTGCCCTGCGATTGGCTGGCAACCGGTTCAGGGTGTACCCTGCCTCCTGCCCGTTGACAGCTGGGATGGGCTCCGGCACTCCCCGCGACCCTCGTGAAGATAAGCGGCTAAGAAAATTAAAATGGAGATTAATCGGACACTCTAAATTGCCCGTAGGTGTGATTGTGAGTGCGGCTGTTTGCCTCGACGTGCCCTGCGATTGTCTGGCAACAAGTTCAGGGCGTAACCCGCCTCCTGCCCGTTGACAGCTGGGATAGGCTCCGGCACTCCCCGCGACCCTCGTGAAGATAAGCGGTTAAGAAAATGAAAATCAATCCGACACTCTAAAATTGCCCGTAGGTGTGATTGTGAGTGTATGTGTCGACGTGCCTTGCGATTGGCTGGCAACCGGTTCAGGGTGTGCCCCGCCTCCTGCCCGTTGGCTCTGGCACTCCATGCGACCCTTGAGAGGATAAGCGGCCAAGAAAATGGATGGATGGATGGATGCATTTAGCGGCGTTAGTGAGTAGTTTTGGAAAATGAGGGCGGGTTGGGGGAAATGAGGGAAAACGGTGGCAAAATCAAAATTTCTTATTTGGAAGTCACCCTATCAAAATTAATTACATATGCAGTATAAATGCAATGGCTCTTATCTTGTCACTTTTTTTGTAATCGTTTATTAAAAAAAATCTTCATCCTTCGCCGGTTCGTTCGTGTAAGAGACAAATACTTACAGTGCTGATAAAGGCGAACCCATCCCCAAAGACAGTAATATCCTCTGAGCCGTCGTCTGTGAAAAGAGCACATTTAACTCTTGATTTCAAGTGGAATAAAAATAACAATAATGTTGACTTACTTAGATTCTTCAGTGGAGCACAGTTCGGGAGGTGACGATGAACCGGTTCTCGTGAAGCGAGGGCCCGCTTCCTTTTATTGCAAAAACGGATGATAAGTTCGGAACGAGCACATTACTGCATGATTGAAGGGAATTCCGGTGCAAATGTGGTTTTACCTTAAGATGACGATCCTCTCGCCGAGCAGCACAGACAACACCGCCACAGCAAGTGCGACGAGGCCACACTTGCCCATGTTGAAACTCGCACTGCAGTTGTTAACTTTTCCGCAGCGCCGGAAGCAGACGGCGACGAGCTGCCTTCAAATTCTACTTGGAAAAAAATGTAAAGTACGATGAGTACCGCCGGCCTGGGTGTTTAATTGCACTTATTTGGATATGAACGGAACTTGAGATACATTGTGGCATTGTTGCACTTTGCCACCTAGTAAAAAAATGCCACTTAATTGTTTTAACAAGATGAAGTTTTCTCATTTCCTACAGGTTATGTGCAATTGAATGCAGCATTGCCTTGAACAGGAAGCCGGAAACAATTCGAACGCATGATTATTAAAGTAACCTAAAAAACAAACCTCGCATAACTATGTTTCGTAGTATCCATGTATTGCTGTTTACTTAAATAGAGGTATTTTATAACATTTGATGTCGAGACAAAATACAGCGAACAGAGCAGTGGTCGAACGCGCGCAATCCTCGCTTTACGACGCGCCCGAATTAACGACAACTGTACAGGCTTTCCGTCTGATTCTTTCAGAAATGGAAAGAGATATTTCATCTGAATATTTACTGTAATTATAATACGTTTGCGCAGGCGATTGGTAAAGACTTACGTAAACATTTAAACGCCGCCGTGAGCCAAATGACTTGTCCATCCTGAGATGCCGTTCATTCTTTTTTTTTTTTTTAGTTTTTGTTACACGTCATGTAATCAAATTTTTATTGCAATTTGCAAAGCCCAAAAGTATATTGGAATGCCTTTTATAACACCAATAAAGAGATAATTACGATTGTAATAGCGGTCCAAAATTTGGACACAGTTGCACATGCTATTTGACTAAAAAAAAAAGTGTTTGGAAGAAAAACACGAGTTAAAAAAAAAAAAAAGTTGACCTATACCGTTTTAATTGGAGCCGAATAATTGAAATAGATTCCAATAGTCGCGAGATCTGCTGATAGGGGGAAAGTTATAGTCAAAAACTCTGTCCCTGCAAACCCTGTTTAAACTGTTTATTTTTTTCAAGTTGTTTTCTGTAGGTGATGACTCTTCCCAACATAAAACAAAAAGTTACAAAATTATCTGTCATCAAAATCATTTGTAAGAGACTTCATAAAAAAACAAACATGAACACATACATACACGTACAGAAGTGAACGTAACATAAAATTGGCAATCTATTGACCCTGTGATATTCAGCATTGGGTGCATGCAACCTGACAGTTAACTGTAGAATATCTACAAAAGTCCAATTCTTGATTTATAGCAACTAACAACTCCAAAAGACCGACAACTCCTGCACATAGCGATGTGTGCGCGTCCTGTGCACACCCGAGTCCTGACTGTCACGTGAAGTCGTGGGGAGGTTTCACAGTGTTGCACAGCAGGATCTTGCATCAAAACAGTTTCAAGCAAGACTGTATATTTGGAACATACAAAATAAATTTTATTATCCATTCTCTTCATGTCTACATCTTATTAGAATTGTCAAATAACACACCCAAATTAATTCTAAATATCCTGACAGGTGCAACGATACATTTTCTGTCAAGTCCAGGTGTCAAAATATAAATGAATGTGAAAAGCAATTTAAATCTTTGTTATTGTCGACATAAAAAGGGGGAACCGTGGCGCGGGGGCCAGAGCGAGAACTAGGCAGGATGTGGCCATGAGCACACACAAACACAGGACTAGGGGGGATAATAGGGAAGAGGGGAGGTGTGTGTGTGTGTGTGGTGTGTGTGTGTGTGTGGTGTGTGTGTGTGGAGTCCCTCAGGGCTGGGCCCCAGTGGCTGCGGGGACTTGTGTGGCCAGGGTGTTGGGGGCGGAGATGACGGGCGATCCAGTGATGTTCGGCAGCGGCTGCGCGGAGGTCATTGAGCTGATGCCTGAGACACACAACAAAGCTTGCTCACTCATGTGAGCTGACCGGTGGGGGTGGGGGTGGGGGTGGGGGTGGGGGCGGGGGCCCATTGGGAACAGCGCAACCTACCGGCCATCATACTTGAGGAGCTGACTGGTGTTGAGCTGGCCGCCATCCCCCCAGGAGTGGCCCCTCTTCCCTGATCTCTGACGATGGGAACTAGAATGAAGATGGGGTTCGTGTCACAGGACTGCAGACTAACGCGCGTGCGCCCAGTCGAGGTCAGCGGCCCAAACGCAACAACAAGGAAAAAGTGCACTAACAGAAGTATGGATGATCCATGGCCTCTTTGGCTGTCAGCCGGGCTTGATGGTCATAGCGCAACAGTTTGTCCAGGAAGTCCAGGGCCTCTGTACTGACCAAGTGCTGATTCTCGCTGTGCACGAACCTCTCCCACCTTTTACGAGAGTGTCTAAAGAAAGGGAAACCAAAGAAAGGAACTGTCAAAATGTCGCGGGAACTCCGAAGTGTTCAGGGCTTTTCATGCTCCGCCCAGCACTGTGCCCACCAGACCGTTCATTGTTCGCTAAATACAGGGATGAGAAAGACCAATTTGAAAAAAAAAAAAAAAAACCGCTGAAAATGTCTGCCTTAGGCAAGAAATTTTTTGTGTAAAACACACTGGTAAATGGTGACCTCCAGTTACTTCTAACAAGAGTAAAAATAGGGCAATCATAACATTTTGAAAACTTAAACTATGTCTCCAAACAACCCAAATAATTTTGCTAAACTTCAGACATAAAAATGGAGATGGAGTGAAATTTATATCAAATAGGCTACAGCAAGTTATACTTCAGAAATAAGTACACAAGTAATTTGTATGTATGTATGTGTATATATATATATATATATGAGCAAGAGAGATCATGAAATACAAAAGTGAGCAATAAAATTCGTGATCTATAGGGCCAGTGCTACAGATAGGCCTAATCGTATTAACAGTTCTTCTTTTCTTTTCGGCTTGTCCCACTGACCCCAAGTATTTGAAGTCGTCCACCCTCGCTATCTCTTCTCCCTGGAGCATCACTCTTCCTCCTCTGCCCCCCACGAATATCTAATTGTTCCTCCGCCACGTATATTCTGTTTTCCTTCAGCTAATCTTCATTCCTCTCCTTTCCAGCCGCGTGCCTCCATCTTTCTAATTGTTCCTCCGCCTGCTCCCTGCTTTCACTGCAGAACACAATATCATCTGCAAACATCATAGTCCAAGGGTACTGTATTCCAGTCTAACCTCGTCTGTCAGCCTATCCACTACTCCCGCAAACAGGAAGGGGTTCGGCGCGGATCCCTGATGCAGTCCCACCTCCGTCTTAAATTCTTCTGACACACCAATGGTACACCTCACCGTTGTTCTACTGCCCTCATGCATGTCTTGTACTGATCTAACATATTTCTCCGCCACACCAGAGTTGCGCATGCAGTACCACAGTTCCTCTCTTGGTACTCTGTCATAGGCTTTCTCTAGTCATCAATTATATAATATTTGAGAAATTTATGTCCAACTTACCTTTGTGTTTCTTGGTTTTGATAAGCTCCTGGATATTTTCTGCTCCTCGGCTTGTATAATTGATCATTTCGGAACATAGAGTCCACAGCGCTTTGCCGCTACCGTCCATTTTTTGCACGTGTTCAGGTCGACATATTGATGCAGTTTTCGTTCCTATCTGCACGGTTACACTTTTTTTTTTTTCAAGCCATGCCCATCTGAAACAATTTTTTTACCCCGTGTGGTTTTTATTAATTACCCTGGCGCGATCTTTTCACTCCAAGACTTTCGCCATACTGGCAAACGCGCAGGCCGCTCGATAACATATGCGTACGTATGTCTATAAGTTATAACTACGCCGTAGTAAACAGAATGCTTCTCTATGAAATGTTAACATCAGAGTGAAAATACCGACAAAATGCGGCCAGAAATCGGAATGTTGTCGTTATCATAAACACCAAATTTAATGCAAACAGATAGCAATGCTATAAACGGATAGCAATGCCGTTTTCCGTTGCCGATAGATACTGGCGGACGGTCTTGATGACAGCCTCGCCCCACGTCAAGCCATAGAAACAAACAAACAAATAAATATATTCTCAACGGATTTACACGTTTCGCAAAAATGACATTTTCAGCTGAAAAAACTCGCGGCAAATTCTCATCCCTGTAAATGAATTATCAGCGGAAATGGGATATCGAAAGTGGTTCTAGAAGGACGGCTTCTTTGTCTTACCTTCCCAAGATGTCATTGAACCGTGGATCCAATTCAATGTTGTATTTGTCTATGTAGTCGTACAAGTCTTCTGTGCCTAAGACTTTTGCAATTCGCACAAGCTGCAAATTCACGGAAATATTACTTGATACCAACGACACTATATTAAAAAGGCGTTGCAGAACAAGGCCTGTCGTCATTCTACCTGATCGTAGTTGTCGTGACCATGAAAGAAAGGTTCCTTTCTGAAGATCATGCTGGCCAACATGCAGCCCAAACTCCACATGTCGAGACTGTAGTCATACATCTGCGGGAGACAAGATACAGGTTATAATTTGAAAAATGAAATTAAAAAAAAAAAAAAAAAAAAAAAAAAAACACTCAAAAAGATGATATTCTCACCTGGTAATCTACCAGTAATTCAGGTCCTTTAAAGTACCTGGAGGCCACTCGCACGTTGTATTCCTGGTTCGGGTGGTAGAACTCAGCCAAACCCCAGTCGATTAGGCGCAGCTGATCATTTACAACAAAACGTGTTACGGACGTTTTCAAAACACGACATTGAATTGAATGTTGTCACCTGAGTGCAGAAAAAGTGAGCTGGTACCTTTCTGTGTTCGTGGTCGATCATTACATTGTGTGGCTTGACATCTCTGTGCATAATGCCCATACTGTGGCAGTAATCCAGAGCCTAAATAATAACAACGTAATACCCTCAGATTGCACCGACACAAAGATCTTGGAAAAAAGCCAAACTTTACTCACCTTTAAGATTTCATACATGTAAAACCGTATGTCAAAGTCAGATAGGGTTTGATACAATTGCTGTAAAATCGAAGAAAAAAAAAAAAAAACACACATGTAGGTCGACGGTAAATGAATTGCTATGAGATGACTGTTGTGCGCTAGAATGAGATGAAAAGTCAGTCGAGCTTACCTTGAAGTCTGTGTTGTTCACATGTTCAAAAACCAGAGCAGGGGTTCGGGACTATAAAAAAGTGAACAAAAACATTGCCGTGTGAATACATACACGTCATCATATCAAGTAGACGTCATTTAAGTCAGTGTTAGATGTGGATGGTGGAAAAAAATGGAAACAACATTCAGACGAGGGTATTGGCAAGTATGGAGACTTCCTGATAATTGGGCCACAATTTGGGCAATTTCCCTGCCTCGCGACCCAAGTCGGCAAAGGTCAGATTCTCGGATGTCGCTGAAAGGTGATCCTGAGTTATGTGGTGTGTTAAGAGGGACATTTTCTCTTTGATCTGTTGAGTGAAACAGTTGGGGCCGCCAATCAGAAATAGTGAACTGGCTCTTCAGATAATCCAATGGGATAGGTTTCCGATGACGTCGCTTAGACCAATCGGATAAATTAACGATAGAAAAAGACTTCACCTGTCACCTGTGTTCTCTGACCTCTATGACACACAAGATGGCGTCATTGGAAACCTATCCATTGGATTTTTCATTGGTCGGACAATGTCATATCTTTGTTCCTGTGTGACGGTCTGAGCGCTCCCCCGTGCTGAAAAGTCTCCTTGGGATGAATGCGCATGGGTTACTAATGGGGGAACTCTGGGTACGCAGCAGACGCTTACTGGGAAATCTCCCGGTCTCATAGTTCCCCTTTTTCTAGATAGAGGGAGCTAACAAACGTTATAACCTAACCTTAAAACAAAACTTGATTAAAAAAAAAAAAAAAAAGATATACACATATATGTACGTCCGCTGTGTTCATCTTTGCATGGATGGGGATGTTTCAGAACGGCCTGAAGTTGACAAAATATACGCGCATGGGCATTACTCACAAGGAGTGTTTGCAGCAACGGGAGCGCTCAGACCGTCGCACCGGACTAGTACGAGGAGTAATGATTCGATTGTGATTTCTTAGTCATCCGTTACAGTCGACGCGAACTGTGATTGGGGATTTACGCAGCGAGTCTAACTGTAACATAGTCTGCTGCTGCGTTAGCTTCATGCACTAGCCTGCATATGCTTATCACTTGTGTTCACATGCGTGTGTCAGAGGGCTGGGTTAAGATTTTAACAATAACACTATCATACCAGCACCGACTGCCGGAGACAAGTTCCTTGCGTGTTGTTATACATTTTTGCCAACAAAGCTGATTCTGATTCATCTTTCCATTTTCCAAGCCGCTCATCCTCACAAGGGTGGCAGGAGTGCTGGAGCCTATCCCAGCTAACTCCATTCGAAAGGCAGACGCCAGTCACTAGTCTTAACGATACTGCAAAATCTGCCAAACAATCTATCTTAAAATGTTCCTTGTATTGAGTGAACGCGTTTTGTGCGGATCTAGCTCGCAAACCTGGTCTAGAACTGCTGGAAGACAAGCAGACGTGAATGAAAAATGACTGAAAAATAGCCGGGGGCCTGGGGGCTGCAAGGATGATCACCAATTTTAATGTGCAAGTTTTATAAATTGTATTACGAATGAAATATATCTAGTACATCTATAAGTAAAGGCTATTCTGTTTTCAAAATGTACACAATATGATCGTTCATTATTTAGGTGCATACCTTTACCCCCCAAAAATTACAAATTCAACAAACTACGAAATTGAATTCAGATTTGCATCATGCCATGGAAGCAAGCTTTCATAGCGTGTATATTGTATCCCTTCAAAACGTTTTAATTTCTTGTTTTTGTAAATGGTTGAAACGCATGACTTTGACAATTATTAACGTCGTGCGTCGTTATCAATAAATAGACATTTTTACGAGTAATTGCTTCTGAACGCTCACCTCGTTATTGATATCGATTTTGCAGATGAAGTCGGTTAACAGAGTGGCAGCTTCCTTCTTTCCAACTGTATCTCCGATTTCTCGTCCCATCTGAACTAATTTTTGACATTATCAATTTCTTTCACTCGAGAGCCGTCTTTTCTCTCGAGCACCGCCATTGTGTTCACTTGAAAATGGCCCTATGATATGCCTCGTTTACAACAAGCGTTTTCATTGGTCGGGAGGAATCACATTCGACCAATCAACAGACGTGTATCTAATCTTCCACCTCGCTTGCAAAAAAGTCAAACCGGAATGTGGATTCGGGCACGGGCTACGGTCGGATATATTGCAGAAAAACGGAGAATTATTATTTTTTCATAACAAGACAGAATTCCGCCTATAAATGGAAAAATCAGATCTGGACAAGGCAACGACAGGTGAACTAGCAGGTCTAGCGGATAGACAGTTGAAAACGGTGCATTTCTCCACTTAGATTTGAAACATGTTTTAATCAATGTTTGTTTCCCCCATAATATTCGAGTGATCGGACTTATTGAAACGTGGATTTTCACCGTCAACCTTTGAGAAACATACATCACATTTCGCAGCCTCTGAATGAGAGAGATTCACGCAAGAGGTATTTGTGTCCGTCATCTCATCAAAAATTAAAATCGGCTCGGATAAGAAAAGAACATCATGCCTGTCGCTCGTCCGGGTATGACAAATCAAACCGAGAATAACCAAACTTTCACATGATTGTAAATATTGGGTTAAGTGTAAGTCAATTAGTTGTGGCTCGAGAGTGAGACTCTCATAACGACGAGTCATAACGACTCATTTAAATCAGAGGTGTCAAACTCAAGGCCCGGGGGCCAGATCCGGCCAGCCATATGATTTTATGTGGCCCGCGGGGGCAAATCATGTGTATCAGCATCCATGATTTTTGTTCAAATCTGGACAAAAATTTCAAATTCTCATATCATAAATGATAACGTTGAGATATTGCAAGCATTTTTGTGCTAGCAAACATCAACAATAGATTCCAAAACTATTTCATAAATCTCGTGTGTAAATATGATGATTAGATTAAAGATTTGGATGCTTTCAGAGCCAAAACGGCCCTCTGAGGGAAACCATAACTACAATGTAGCCCCCCACAAAAATGAGTTTGACACCCCTGATTTAAATGCTGGGATATGAAGCTAGCGTAGCAGCAGAGCTACCAAACAGCCCACACATTAAAATAACAATGTAAATAGCATAGGGTGATAGGGCACCAAAGACATTCTTTTTTTTTTTATAAATAACACTATAAATCATGGCGGCATGGTCGTTCGGCTGGTAATGTGTGGGCCTCGCAGTTCTGAGAACCCGGGTTCGATCCCGGCCTCGCCTGTGTGGAGTTTGCATGTTCTCCCCGTGCCTGCGTGGGTTTCCTCCGAGCACTCCGATTTCCTCCCACATCCCAAAACCGTGCAACATTAATTGGACACTCTAAATTGCCCAAAGGTGTGATTGTGAGTGCGACTGTTTGTCTCGATGTGCCCTGCAATTGCCTGACAACCAGTTCAGGGTGTACCCCGCCTCCTGCCCGTTGACAGCTGGGATACACTCCAGCACTCCCCACAACCCTCGTGAGGATAAGCGGCAAAGAAAATGGATGGCTGGACTACAAATCATATCGTAGGAAGATCAGCTCGCATTTCAATGGAAGGAGCCAGCTATGCCTGTCATGTGTGGAACTGGATTAGGGCAAGATGGGTCGCCTCTGATTAGGAAAGCGCCATCCATCCATCCATCCATCCATTTTCTTTTGCCGCTTATCCTCAAAAGGGACGCTGTCAGTGAGCAGGAGACGGGGTACACCCTGAACTGGTTGCCAGCCAATCGCAGGGCACATCGAGACAAACAGCCGCACTCACAATCACACCTAGGGGCAATTTAGGGTGTCCAATCAATGTTGCATGTTTTTGGGGTGTGGGAGGAAACCGGAGTGCCCGGAGAAAACCCGCGCAGGCACGGGGAGAACATGCAAACTTCGCACTGGCGGGTGCCGGGATCGAACCCGGGTCATCAGAACGGTGAGGCCAATGCTTTCCAAGCTGATCCACCGTTCCACCTTCTTAAATAATAAATATCCTAGTTTTATTGATGAAATCAGAGAAACCACTCATAAAAGGCTAAATATATGAAGAGTGGAGCTGATTTGATTCTCTGTCTTGAATAATTTTGCACCGGGGCTGGTTTAATACCAGGGCTTGCATCCGTCACATTATTGGTTGATGAGTAAATATGAATACGAACAAGGTACAGTGTTTAGTTGGCATTGAAGTTAAGTGGTTTTTACCATAATATTATATAGTAACAACTATAATTCAGAGTTAGCAATGCAAAACTGTGAATTCAAACATTGTTTATGAAGCTTTTATGAGGCCAAACGTTTACACGGTGGAACAAACTATTCTAAATCTCAGTGTCGGAGGTCGAAAGCGTCACCGAACATATTGTGAAGGAACTTGGGAGTCCCAAATATGGCGTGTTGAGTGCAAATACATACCACGGGATCCTTGACAATATCTAACAGCGAGATGATATTTGGGCCGCCCCGGAGGTTCTCCAGGATCTTTATTTCTCTCTTGATTTTCTTTTTCTTCACAGGCTTTGAAAGGACACGAGAGAGGAACAATGACGGAACGTTCGCAACACATTTTGACATCGTGCTTGTCCGCATCCTGGCGAGCGTCATACCTTTAGTATTTTTACGACCACTTTTTCATTGTTGGTGATGTTTATAGCCTCGAACACTTCGCTATATTTGCCTCGACCGAGTTTTCTGACTAGCTGATAGTCGTCCTGGTTTCTGCGAGGCGACAACGTAGAAATGAGCGACGAGACGCGTCGGGAAAAAAACGACTCAAAAGGTTTAAGTCTGTTCCTTACCCCCACTCGACAACGTGGGACTCATAGTCCCAGTATTCTCGAGGTCTCTGCGTGTTCACATCGGGGTAAACTCGAGAGCGGCTTGGAACAGGGCCAGACATATTCCACACAGAATCTTGTCGAAATCTCCTTAAAAAAAACAAAAAACAAACAGCAAGAACGTCATGGAGGTGCACATTCCCTCAAATAAAGTAGTGCAGGGGTGTCAAACTCTTTTTGTCACAGCCCACATTAGAGCTTCCAACAGAGGAAACCATAAAAATCTTTACGAGGCTTTCCACACAAAATGTATAAACTTGAACTATTATTATAAACTTCAACTATTATTCACGTTTGGTAACACAAAAATGCTTGCAGTATCCAAACATGATCATTTAGATGACAATTTGAAATTTCACAACAGATTTTAGGAAGAATCACATGATTTGCCATCACGGGCCACATAAAATCACGTGGCGGGCCGAATCTGGCCCGCGGGCCTTGAGTTTGACACCGGTGCAGTAGAGGATCTACCGTACATATTTGGAATATTTTCTGGCTGCGTGCAAACACTACCTGGGAGGTTCCCTCCAGGAAGACAGTGACAGATGAATGGCAACGAGATTAGTTGAGAGGCCTCTAAAGTTCGAGAGCTACGCTGGCAGGAAAATAGAAAGAAGAAATATTTTAAAAGTCTGGATAGAACAATTCCAATCAATTTACATACAGTAACATGGAGGGATTTGGACTAGTTATCAAGACAAAATGAAGCTAATCTCGATTTGCTGACCATCAGAGCAGAGTTGTCACATTTAATGAACAACTAACCGATCATCGAATTAATCGACAACTGTACTGTATTGATAATGGAATTATCCTTTAGAGTTATTGTCTAACTTAAAATGGCTCAACTGAGCTCAGCCTCTCAATAGTACATACGGTACAACCTCGGTTCTCAAAGTGATTTGTTCGAAAACCGAATCGCTATTTCCTATTACAATTAATTGAAAAAGAAATAATGTGTTCCAAGCCTACAAAATTTGGCTGTTTAAAGCTTTATTTTTAGGTTTTTCTCACGATAAACTGCATAGTAGGAATACATGTATAGTTTGAATACTTTATATAATAAATTTATTTAAGAAATATATATTTTTTTGCTTAAAATGTATGCTTTAATCGTAGAGTAGGCTATGCATTACCATATCTGTAGCAACACGGGCCACAGCCTTGTAGACTTGTTTTTGATTTTTTTTTTAATAAATATAAATGTATAAAAGTGCAGAATAACTTTAAACAAGAAATAACGGGGGGGGGGGACTTTTTTTTTTAAACAAAAAGTAACTGGAGTTAGAGAAATCTTTGGAACAAAAAATTAATTGTCCAATCTCTTCGGTGGGGGTGACTCGCCCCCTGGAAGTTCTTTTCTTTACCCAAAGAACTTATCTAGTGTCACTTCTTTGGAACCATGATTGAGGGTTAATGGGAAGAAAAAACAGTCAGTAAATAGAGCTACCGGGATACGTTTGCGTACAGAGGCTGCATTATACACAGTAACAAAGCGTGCCGTGGGTCAGCTGGTCCGCGCGCGTTACGTTATTTCCGGGTTTTGTTGGGGGCGTTCGAGTACCGATTTTCGTTCGAAAAAACGCCAGAAAAAAATGTCGAAATTTACGTTGGAAAACCCGATGTTTTCGAGAACGGGGATTTTCGAGAACCAAGTACTCACTCTACTCAGAAAATTGATTATCTTTGTGTTTAATCAAAATAATACATTGTCCGACATCTGTTTGTACTTTGGAAAACAATGATCAACATTTTTCCTTACTTACTGGCATGTTATGGATCAAAGCCGTCATGAAATTGTCATCAACACATGGTAACAAAAATGGTCTCATGATCTTGTCTAATCTAGTAAGAAATTAATGGCAATTTGCAGCTGCAGTATGCATAACCGGTGATTGACGCGTACTGTAACTGAACCTGAAGCAGCTTCACGAGTGCATCTCGCACTAGTAGGCCTTCGCATTAATCAGTTAATCTAATACATGATAATGCTACACACAGTCACACAGGGACCGGATATGAATTAGTACATCGCCGCTAGTCCGCTACATCACTTGAGAAAATAAATGTATGTTTAAAAAGTACACTGATATAATACATATTTATAATGTAAGATAACCTTTAATAACACTGCATTGGGGACGTTTTGACCCTATCAGAAAACAAGTAGATACATAAATATCGCATGCAAGCGAAGACATTGGGCTGCGAATTACATTGAAGCAACAAATACATTGGAAAAAAATAGACAAATATTGTAGTCATGATCTAACAATGATTACAATGATAGAGGAATGATTATTTTGTGCAATTTAACAGCATGCAGAATGTTTACCCTGTTCCATTATATACTGCAATAACTGTCCTGCAAATGTTTTTGACAATGTTTGATATATGGAAATTCTGGCACATTGCAGCTCTGCAGTCATAGTGATAATACAATTTCACTATGAACGGGCATTGAAATTTCATTTGGGGTTTTGGCTTTTGCTTTTCAGGCTCGGCTTACTCATTTTTGGTGTTGGTCAGGAATATTCTTTTCGGAGGCAGCACGGTGATGCAGCTGTAAAGCATTGGCATCACAGTTCTGAGGACCGGGGTTCAATCCCGGCCCCCGCCTGTGTAAAGCTCCTGTGTGGAGCATGCACGCTCTATCCCGTGCCTGCGTGGGTTTCAACCAGGCACTCCGGTTTCCTCCCACATTCCCAAAACATGCATTAATTAGAGACTCTAAATTGCCCCTTGGTGTGATTATAAGGGCGGCTGTTGCCTGTCTCCGTGTGCCCTGCGATTGGCTGCCAACCAGTTCAGGGTGTACCCTGACTTCTGCCCGATGACAGCTGGGAGCGGATCCAGCACTGCCGCGACCCTCGTGAGGATAAGCGCCTCAGAAAATGGATTGATGGTTATTCTTTTCAGTGCCTCTGCTACACTCCAGCCAATTGACACATTAGTGAATCATTCTGTGCATCACGGGAAGAAGTCTTTCATCACAATTACCTGTCATTGTGTTAACTGAACTTTTAATATATCAAAAGCACAAATGGCATCAGTACTCGGCATAGGGGAGCACTCAAGAGTGAACATGACTCGTCGTACTGATATCGGCCTGGAATAAAAAGGTGGTATCGAACAGCCAAACTAAAAATATTCTAAAGTGACAGCCCCTATATTTGCAATGGCTTTTAAAGGTAATAAATGATTACACAAGCAAATGAGAACGTCAATTCACCTGAATGTTAAATGGGGGCATCCAACCAGTTTAATCGGGACGTACAGGGTTCAATACAGTCATCACTGGGGGCAACAACCAGGAAATATCTCCTGTAAGGGGAAAAACAAAAGTAGGTTGATTACAATCAATGCTGTCAATGAGGCTAACGCAAGCCACCCATTACGGCTTTTACGACTGAGCATTCTTGATGTAGCAACAACAAAAAAAAATGTATCAAAGACCTTCGTGAGGATGTGGCCAATAATTTGGCCGCTTCACGCTTTAACGGCCAGGGCGAAAAGCCCGGTGGTCAACGGCCTGCGCTAGTGCAATGCAGCCCGGGCGCTAACGTTAGCCGAGCGGGGCAAGCCGGCTAGCTGGCCGGACTGCTAACAAGTTAGCATTAGCTCGTCAAGTGGAGAAGGAAAAGCCGGCTGGAAGTCACATTTTACACAGCGCGAGCAAACGCCACCAGGACGCGAGCCCGCGACAAATTCCATTTTCGCCACCGGGGGTGGCGACCCCCCGAATCGTACGACTATCGCTTCTCTTTGGCCGAGCCACAAGCTTCCAAAAAAATGTATTTCCTAGAGCTAAAAAGTGCTAAGCTAACAGGCTCATGGGGGGGACTTGAATAGCCTGCTTGAATGGCGAGGCGACTGGCTGACAACGCCTTAAAAACGCACCCCGCAACGACGAAAGTGGCCGCGGAGAGGTGGCGAGCCTGCGCTACGGGCTCTCCGCCGCCCCTCGAGTGTAGAACGGTCAACGGTGGCCACAAACGGACGACGATTCGCGTTCAAATACGATTACCTCTCAGCGTTGCTGGGACGTCAATATGGCGATGCTTGGGATCAGAAGCTTAGCTCGGGCGCTGTTTGCGCCAGGGGGCGCTCTCCCTTTTCTTTTTCCCTTGACTTTTTGGGGGGCTGTGGCAGCCAACAACAGGTCGCGTTCAAAGTAGACATCGCAATCGCTTTTCATTCAGCTGTATTATTGGGATTGTCTACACTGGGTTACCTGAAAACCGTATTTGTGAATCTTTATTAAGATAAGGCCCCCTTGTTCCATCCCAGAAATCTCACAACGCAAGACCATAAAAGTCACAAAAAGTATGAATGCTGAAATGAGCGTTGGATTTGTTTATTTGATCATAAACCACTGGAAGCCATGAATTATTCAGTTTTATAAATGACAACGTGGATAATCCACCTTTATTGCACCTTCTACCATTGATTATCCTCACGAGGGTCGGTGGAGTGCTGGAGCCTATCCCAGCCGTCAACGGGCAGGAGGCGGGGTACACCCTGAACTTGTTGCCAGCAAATCGCACGGCACATAGAGACAATCATGGCGGCACGGCTGCACTCACAATCACACCTTGGGGCAATTTAGAGTTTCCAATTAGTGTTGCATGTTTTTGGGATGTACAAGCGGACGAAATGAGTTTCCTCCGCAGGGTGTCCGGGCTCTCCCTGAGAGAACGGGTGAGAAGCTCGGTCATCCGGGAGGGGCTCAGTGTCGAGCCGCTGCTCCTCCGCATTGAGAGGAGCCAGTTGAGGTGGCTGCGGCATCTGATTCGGATGCCTCCCGGACGCCTCCCTGGTGAGGTGTTCCGGGAGTGTCCCACCCAAAAGAGATCCCGGGGACGACCCATGACATTCTGGAGAGACTACGTCTCCCGGCTGGCTTGGAAACGCCTCGGGATCCCTCCGGAAGAGCTGGAAGAAGTGGCTGGGGAAAGGGAAGTCTTGGTATCCCTGCTGAAGCTACTTACCCCGCGACCCAACCCGGAAAAGCGGTAGATAATGGATGGATGGATGGATGGATGGAGGAAACCCAAAAAAAAACCCACACAGGGAACATGCAAACTCACACAGGTGGGCCCGGATCGAGCCCTGGACCTCAGAACTGTGAGGCCTATGCTTTACAACTGTGCCACTGTGCCACATTGATTGTATAAAGACACAACATGGCCGTTCTGTGTTGCAAACTGTCTTTAAATTAGCTCACAATATGACCTGAAAAAAGTGGATCTTGATGTATTTGCCACAAATCATTCATGAAGACCACAATACACAATACCGCTTATCCTCACAAGGGTCGGTGGAGCGCTGGAGCCTATCCCAGGTGTCAATGGGGAGGAGGTGGACTTACAATCACACCTAGGGGCAATTTCGAGTGTCCAATTAATGTTGCATGTTTTTGGGATGTGGGAGGAAACCGGAGTACCCGGAGAAAACCCACGCAGGCACGGGGAGGACAGGACATGCAAACTTCACAATGGCGGGCCAGGATCAAACCCTGGACTTCAGAACTTCCAACGCTTCACCAACTGATCCACCGTTCAAACACAAAACAATTCTCTTCAATCAGCCAATTGATTGCTTCCTCGAATATGTTCATTGTTGTTACTTCTCCCTGGTTCCTGTTCCTGTTTTGCCAGTCTGTTTTTTCTGCCTTAGAAGTCCCGACGATCTCAATTAATCACTCAGTCAAGAGTTTTTCTCAATTTTTTTTTCAATCTATTTCCTTTTCGTTTGTCCTTGCAGGTTGAAAAACGTAACAAACCGGTTTTGACTAAGTAACAAGACGAAAGTATCGAGATATCTGTTTTCAAATATAGGGGCAAAATTAAAAAGTTGATTCAAACATTCAAGTAAAGTACAGCAATACCTGAAAAATCAAAACATATTTGTGCTTCGCGACTCGCCACCGCTGCTGAATGTCCATGACGATACCATAATCATAGAAAACCTTTGTTTTGTCCGTTTACTACAATGGCGATGCTGTCGCTGTAACAAGGAACAATATGCAAGTAGTTGAGGCTGCATTTTGTTGAAAGGATACTTTGGGGTGGGGGGCAGCCACAGGCATTTCCCCGAGATAACGATCCACGTGTGACCACTCGAGACAAGACATTATTTCGATCCTATGAATGGAGCTCTGTCAACTTTGCGGGCCGGGTCAAGCCGTGCGCCATCAAACAAAGACAATGATCTTTCATTAAAAAGGCAAAGGCCCGCCGGAGGAGGACAAGCCGCCTTCTTTAAAAAGCCTCGTTCGCGATCCCGACTCTTAACGTCGGCTGGCGGACGCCCAACGTCGACAATGAAGCTGTGAGTTCTGATGTTTCAAATTTTTATTTCCAGCAGGACATTGCCCTGAACTTGAAACTTTTCTGATTTTTTTTTTTTTTTTTTTAGTGTAATATGTTGGCTGATGCTCCTTCCGCTTGTGACAGCAGCTCCCATCAGAGGTAAGACAATATTTAGGATTCCAGAAAAATGTAATTTTCTAACATTTCCTGCAGATAACTTCACATTTTTTTTAAATTTGTAGCTCGAAGACAAAATGTTCTAACCTTTCTGAATGGTGAGTATATTCAAACCAGATATGTCGCTATATAACATTTTTTATTATTGTCATGCTTTATTTGATTTGGTGTCCCCTCAAAATTGACATCAATTCATACTTAAATTACAACGTAAATATCATGTGCAAAAACAAAGTACGTATAAACCGGAAGCGCTCTGCAATTTTATTTTCACACTTTAAAAGGTGTCTTTAGAGCGTGTCTGTGACATACTTTTCATCATCTTGGATCTGTGTGTCATTTCGGAGGCACATATTTAACATTTGTGAAGCTTTATAAAATTTGGATCCATCTGAATCCATTTGCTCTATTGATTTTGACCAATAAATACTTTGTTTTAAAATGATGTCCATTTCTGGGGATGCCATGTTTGACTGTGAACCCCTTGAGCAAAATGAACGCTCAACGTCAACGGTTCGTCGCTGTCGTTGTAGAGGCCCTCGGCACCACCACGGCAAAGAGCATATCTGCGATTATGACAGGTCTCCGACGCCGAGATTAATCCACATATGCACTCAAATCATTGTCAGTTACAAGTGACACTAAAGCCAAAGGAATGTACTGTATGTATTCAAATTTGTCTCACACAGATCTAGTGAAAGCAAAATGTCAACACAGAACAGTTTGTTTTTTATGCTTACACCTTAGACGTGATGTGATTTTTTAAAACTATGGGTAAATCATTTGTCTTCTATTATAGCACACAAAAATCCTCCGAGTGAACCAAAGAAAGAACAAGATTCACAAGGTAGTGTATTATGTTTCTACTGTTAACAGATGAATATTGAGAGAATACAAATATAAGTGTAATTGGCATTCATTTTTTTTTTCAAATATTCATTTACAGATCTTTCAGAAGATCAGTCTTTGGAGAGTGCCAGTCAAGAGACACTTGAAGGTGTGTGTTATATTTTTTAATGCATGAAAACTGTTGAAAATGTTGCCATTGAAGGACTTCAAATCAAATTAGTAGTACTAATAGCAGCAGAACAGCGGTGAGATGTGCCGTAGGTGTGTCAGAAGAATTTCAGGTGGAGGTGGGACTGCATCATTGATCCGCTCTGAGCCCCTTCCTGTTTGCCGTAGTAATGGATAGGCTGACAGATGAGGTTACACTGGAATCCCATTGGACCATGATGTTCGCAGATGATATTGTGATATGCAGTGAAAGCAGGGAGCAGGCGGAGGAACAATTAGAAAGATGGAGACACGCACTGGAAAGGAGAGGAATGAAGATTAGCCAAAGTAAAACAGAATATGTGTGTGGGGTGGAGAGTGAGGCTACAGGGAGAGGAGATAGTGAGGGTGGATGACTTCAAATTCTTGGTCTCAACAATCCAGAGCAATGGAGAGTGTGGTAAGGAAGTGAAGAAACTGGTCCAGGCGTGGTGGAACAGTTGGCGGAAGGTGTCTGGTGTTCTCTGTGACAGAAGAGTCCCCGCTAGGATGAAGGGCAACGTTTATAAAACAGTGGTGAGGCCGGCCACGATGTACGGATTAGAGACGGTGGCGCTGAAGAGACAACGGCAAGCAGAACTGGAGGTGGCAGAAATGAAGATGTTGAGGTTCTCGGTTGGATAGGATTAGAAATGAGCTCATTAGATGGACAGCCAAAGTTGGATGTTTTGGAGACAAGGTTCGAGAGAGCAGACTTCGATGATTTGGACATGTCCAGAGGCGAGAGAGTGAGTATATTGGTGGTAGGGTGCTGAGGATGGAGCTGCCAGGCAAAAGACCGAGAGGAAGACCAAAGAAAAGGTTGATGGAGGTTGTGAGGGAGGACATGAGAACGGTGGGTGTTAGTGAGGAAGATGCACGAGATAGGCTTAGATGGAAAAAGATGCGGCGACCCCTAGTGGGACAAGCCGAAAGGAAAAGAAGAAGACCACGATGCTTTGTAACCTCACTTATTTCAAGAAAAAAGCTAGAAACTTTCCTTGGGAATTTAGGGGCAGTCACAGCGGAATTGTAATGGGTAATTTGCGAAATTTAAAGTTTACCTTTAACACGGAACTGATGATTTGTCAATGCTTTCAAAGACCTTGACAGTGATGAGGTGCCTCAAGCAAAGGGGAAGGCCAAAACTCCACCAGGCAGGCGAGCGGGGGCAGAGTGTGCGAGCAGCAGGCGAGCTCAAGACCAACAAAGTGGAGAACGGGCTGATCTCAACAGCGAGACGGACATCACTGACGGTGGAAACGTGTCAAGCAAAATGTCCGTCCAAGGCGGCAGTTTCCAACGGAAAGCGTCTGCTGAAGGGGCGGACTCGTTGGCCAAGAGAGAAAGGCCGGATCAGGGCAGTTTGGAGATCAGACCCGCAGCGGTCGTCGGAGAAACAGACAACGACGGTGAGTTTAAAAGTCACAGATAACAGTGATCGAAATTCGAAAGTTCTTCATCTCATATTCCCCGACATGGGTGTCAAACTCATTTTTGTCGCGGGCCACATTGTAGTTACGATTTCCCTCAGAGGGCCGTTATGGTGAAACCATAGAGATCCCGAATGGCCTCATCATATTTACACATTAAATTTATGAACTCCTTTTCGAATCAGAAATCAAGCATCATTGGTTTTCAACCATTGTTCATGTTTGGTAACAAAATTATCATTTATGATACATGACAATTTGAAATGTTGGGACATATTTTCACAAGAAAAGAATCACAGATTTTGACACCGATGATTTTCCTTCGCGGGCCACATAAAAGTATGTGGCTAGCCGGATCTGGCCCCCGGGCCTTGAGTTTGACACCAGCGGCCTTGCACCAAAAGAATTGATGCGCTCGGAACGCGTCGACGTGCACGTTGTTACTCCTGCTATGACTATATATTTTTTTAAAATGATGCATGTTCTGTATATTTTAGCTAGCCCAGCAAGACTTCAGTTTCCCGATATTTTTTAATTCGAGCTCTCGGCTCTTTATTTCTGTACACGTGTTACAAGTTGCTCGTCGTTCTGCTCTTACGAAGTCAGCGTCGTCTACACTTGTTCCCACTTTTGATGACTCAGTCGTTTCCGTCTGTTGACTCAAACTCGGTGTCAACAGACCGGCTGATTCCAAATTTAGATTTTCATTTATTTTTAGCTTCACCACGAGAAGGGGAAACCATTTTAAATTAAGTTGAAACCAAAAACCCATTTGTATTCTTCTTAAAATTCAAATTCTACAGTACTATAGCACCAAGATATTCATTCATTTTTTTTAGCCGCTTATCCTCACATGGGTCGCGGGGAGTGCTGGAGCCTATCCCAGCTGTCAACGGGCAGCAGGCGGGGCACACCCTGAACTGGTTGCCGGCCAATCGCAGGGTACATCGAGACAAACAGTCGCAATCACAATCACACCTAGGGGCAGTTGAGAGTGTTCAATTAATGATAGATGTTTTTGGGATGTGGGAGGAAACCGGAGTGCCTGGAAAAAACCCACGGAGGCACGGGGCGAACATACAAACTCCACACTGAGAGGGCTGGGATTGAACCCGGGTCCTCAGAAGTGTGAAGCTAACGATTTCCGGCCGAGCCACCGTGCCGCCAGCACCGAGATAATATGAGAACAGATGGCAAATGGACAAGCACGACGGCATTCATCCATTCAATTTCCGTCTCATCCTTTTCAGGGCCAGGGTCGCGGAGCGTCGGCATCCATCCCAGCTGACTGGACGGACTACACCCTGGACTGGTTGCCAATCAATCGCAGTGCCCATAGAGAGACACACGACTCCGTCACATTCACATCCACGGAAGCGTATTATTGCCACACCCAAAAAAAAAAAAAAAAAAAGTCGTGTTTCACATAATTATGTGAAACTTATCACATAATTAAGTGAAACTCGACTTTTTTTTTTTTTTTGGGCCGTACACATCCACAGCATCACCGAGTGGGGACTAAAGTCCAAGCGGGCTTGTAAACCAAAATGGCCCCTCCTTAAAAAATAGAAATTGGGTTTGAGCGAGGCTTTTTTTTCTTCCTATCCAGTGTGACCGTAATCATTAAAATAGTGCAAAATTGGTGGAACAAGATAAAATACAGGAAGAGAGAGAAAGATGACAAGAGTTCACTTTGGATTACTTTTTATTTTGTATGACCTTAACGTATTTCTGTGTTTCAGAATTTCTTTATGATTTCGTAATGGTTGGTCTGGCACGTGTTATGCTATGACAAAAAGGTCATACACAAAACTATGGGCCATGAAAATGATTATGATTTCTTTTGCCTTCATATTTTTTCCAATGTTTCCAATAATGTTGAAAAAAAAAAGTTAGTTGCCTGGAAAATAAAAGCATAAATGACAAAACGGTGCAGGTGTTGCGTTCTTTTCATTCTCTATTTCTCTCTGTAGTTACTTATACATGTGTTCAATATGTCATCAATAAACTTGAATTGTACTGCTTGTTATTTAATGTAGGACATGAAAAAATAGCGGTACATACTGCACTACATGGAACAAAGCGCAGAGTTAAAGTTACATGGAATTGAAAAAAAAAATAAAGTTTCATTTCCTGAGGTGTTGAAGTTCACAGTACACATCTGACTGGGTTCCGTGTAACTCCTACAAAAGAAGAGCACATTTATATGCTGTCAGTTTCTTTAGTTTTTCTTTTAGGATTCTTTATGGAAGTAAATATGTGTCACCAGGATTTGAATTTGAAATGTAAAGTGATCACATTTTTAATAGTTGCTACAATTCGCTGTCTGAAATTCAGCACCTGTGCAACCAGGCAGGGTTACTTCAGGTCAGAACCGAACACCCAGCCAATCCAGTTACGCTTTCTTAGAAGGTGACGTCACGTGACTAAGGAAGCCTCACTGCGATTGGCTGGGTGTTCGGGTCTGACCTAAAGTAACCCTGCCTGGTGGCACAGACGGGGAATTTTAGACAGCGAATTGTAACCAGTTGAATTGTTAACATTGAAAAATTACACTGAACTACACTTTCACTTTACATTTCATATTAAAATCCTGTTTTTTGTGCTATTTCAAATTCAAATTCTGGTGGCACATACCGTAATTTCCGGCCTATAAACCGTGACTTTTTTCACACGCTTTCAACCCTGCGGCTTACGTGGGGATGCGGCTAATTTGTGCGGTTTTTTTTTTCTAACGGCCGCAAGGGGGCACACAACGGAAATGGTAAGAGTGAGACCGGTGGAATATGTTAGCGCGGCGGCCCTAGGTGAGGCTTGTAACCAGGTGGGCTCTGTAGGCTGGGAATTTTGAGTATTTATTTCCATAATTCTTGGCAAGAAAATGAAATGACACTTAACCTGATAGGGAGATTCTGTTATTTCTTCTGGTTCTTGTACATGGATTTTTGCTGTTAGTCCATTAAAAACATGAAAAATTACTGCTTGAGAGCTAAACAACAAAAAGAAATCCACATTTCTTCTCATAATGTAATGTTTACCATCTTTCTCTGTCGTTTTCTTGTAGAGGGTCAGCAAGGAGAAGAGAGAAATAGCGATGAAGACCGTCAACACGAAGTCAGAGGCAATAATGCCCATGACCGACTGCAGACTGATGACGTAACAAGACCCACTTTCTGCTAGAGACACAAATACATAACTGCAACATAAATCTAAATATTACTACGACAAAAAGAAATCAAAATGTACCTTGTTGTCCTGCAGATCCTGCAAGATATGTTCATAAATATTGTGCAGTCGAGTGAACGGATGTGGCGTAAAACTCACCAAATGGTGATCCAGAGATACAAATCATGTCTTTCATGTTGAATTTTTTTCTCATCCACAGAGGCGACGTTGCCATTAAGCAGTCATATTCGGATTGGAAAAGGAGGAGGCCGACTTCCAGTACGTAGAAGTGCGACTTACATGCGGACACGTGATCGTGTTGGTGGGAGGAGGAGGAAGGATGGCATTAAGAGAAGTCACCGTTTGCGTTTCCGCATTTATGGGGGGAACAATGTCATTTTTTTCTTCATTAGTATGAAGTATCTAGAAAATGATGACCCTGATTTGTTGTAATGATGGAGACGGATGCTGTGTGTGCGTCTGCATCATAATACAATAACATCGTTATAACAAAAAGTTGTAATTCCATGACAATAAAGTCAGAATATTGGGAGGGGAAAAAAAGTAAATTCAACACGTCAAAGCATGCAAAAAAGTGAATTGGAAAATCAAAGCAGAACATAAGTTCCGATGTAATTTTCAAAGAGTAAAGTCACAATTTTATTAGAATAAAGTTAAAACATTTTAAGAATAAGATGAACTCTTTGTAGTTTTTCAGTCCTCAGACTCATCAATAACAATATTTTTGAAAAATTATGACTCTTCTCATAATGGATTTCAGTATCATTATTACTTCATTCTTCTGACTTTATTATTATACACCCCCAACCCAGAAAATATATAGATGTTTTTATTTCCAGCGAGTTAAATATCCATAAATAAAAGATAGTCAAGCACTGATGCTTGAATGCAAGTATTTTTTTTCCCTGTTTTCAGGATAAAGGTAAAAAAAATACTAATAGATGTTTTTTTTTCATTTATTTATTATATATTTTTTTTAAAAAAAAGTCTATATCAAAAGTCTCCCTGACACATTTAGATCTTTTTGGAGGCGCGCACATTCATATACAAGTTGTGGTCGTCTGTGAAGAGATGGCACACAGAAGGGAAAAAGTTGGTGATTCATCTTTACCGGAACACGCACATGTACCACAATACTTCTTCCTTACTCTTTTCTCTGTGCTTGTTATTTTTGCGATGCTGAATGGAGGCGCATCGGTAGGTGATGGTGACGAGGATGAGGGTCAGCAGCACGTCCGCGCTGACGATGCCTGCCAGCACGCCAGGCTCCAACTTGTAGCACGGCACCGAGCTGTCTGGCGAGTGGACCACACACAACGCGGTCACAAATCCAAATATTGTACAAATAATTGACACACTTGTCGTATGCCAGCGGCACGGGGGCCGGACCCAAATGCAGGACTCCAAAACGAGGACATGATATTAAGAGTGGTTCAATTCCAAATCAAGGTCATAGTCGGCGTAGCAGTCCGAGAAGGCAGAGGCACACAAACGCTAGACTAGAGGCGAGGTCCAAAAGCATGAAACGAGGTTCGATGACTACGTGGCAAAACTTGCGAACAAAAGCAAGACTAGGCTTTGATGGCTCAGACACGATGTTACTATGGGAAGCACTACAAAACGCCTGTCTTCTCACGCACTATAAAGCAGCGTCCACAGACAGTGACAATGCAACGAACTGGCAAATGCCGATGACACATTCCAAACTTAAATGCATGGCCGAATTAGAGTCCCAAATCCGACACTGCCCAGAGCGGTGGCCCGGCCCAGCCAGGCCATGCTCATGACAGTACTTACGTACAGAGCTCGTGCACCTACGTCATCAAATCATATCACTGGCCGGAAGTGCCGGTCAAACAAACAATTCTTCAATGCTAAGTCGGTTGGAGACAGAACGAAAATACGTCTTATAGTACAACGCACAGAGTCTTGTCCGATACAGTCAGACTTTTAGAAGGTGAAAATAAACGACGAAACGTGGGAAAATTAGATAGACTCGGCATAGAGGGCCCATATTTAATGCCGAAGTCGATGTTTTCGCCAATAAGAAATTGGACTATTAAGCCGCTTCCGGTTGTTTTGGACAAGTGGATCTACACATGGATCTGGTGAGTAAGTCGTTGAGATTAACACCGAAGAGTTTGAAAACGTAGAAAAGTCTGGAGGCACACAAATACTTCGTTGCGGGACCTGTTCTCAATCAGGAATAAATCCCACATAGTGACGGAGCCACTTGGATTTTTTCAGTTCAAATACCAATATTTCAATAAACGACCCTTGGTTTTACACAAACTCGCATTCATTAACTATGATTGAAAAAAAAAAAAGGTTTCTTTTCTTTTTTTTTATATGCATTAGAGTCATTTGAGAACAATGCATATTTAAAAAAAAAAAAAAAAGGGTTACCAAAGATTAACATGTGGCCGCAACACGCTTCCGTGTACGTCCGGTTCAATGTCCCCCACACCGTCGAGCAGCTCTTTTGGACCGTCAATTTGGAGCCGTGAAAACGGTGACGTCACGTGCACGAGCTCTACGGGTTACGTGTTACGTACAGTGAAGTGCATCCAATTAATTTATCTTGCGAGAAACATAACCATAACATAACATAAACACAAGTTCAGGAATTTTCCATAAGTTTTTGTAGGCCACACAAAAATTTGTTTTAGTGTTTAATGGAAGAAGAAAACACTTATTTGAAGTGTGCTTTCAGTAAGTACAATACAGTACTTCAGTAAATGTACTTCCCTTACTGTGTACTTCCCGGTCCTGCACATACGTTTGGGGAAACTTTGTGGGCATTTGCATGTTTTGACTGGCGAGTGTCCTGCTGGATTGTTTGCGCTTCCTCGCGTTGACTTACCTGAACGTGCCACCGTGAGAGCTTTAGGAGAAAAATAAAACGAAAAAAAAAGTTGAACATCACTTTCACAACACCTATTGGGGCAGATTATCTTCTGACAGTTTCCGTAATGAAACTGTTTTTGCGGTCTTGTTTTCCTGCCACCCATCAAAGTCAAAAACGAAAGTGGGCCCACTTACTGCAGACTGCGCAGATGAAAAGGAAGAATGATTTGCTGGAGGCCATCGTCGCTGTGGGCTCTCTGAAAGGCAAAGTAAAGGATGACAGAGATTAGATAGATAGATAGATAGATAGATAGATAGATAGATAGATAGATAGATAGATAGATAGATAGATAGATAGATAGATAGATAGATAGATAGATAGATAGATAGATAGATAGATAGATAGAGAGATAGATAGATAGATAGATAGATAGATAGATAGATAGAAAAGTTATGATAAATATATTCCTCTATTAGTTTTAGAAAACCTTAGCTAGATAGATACATCCACTTTTTGATCATATTACTTGCACTGTATGCGGGGTTTTTTTAAAAATATTTTTTTGTCATTTTTATTGTTTTTATCCCATTTTAAATGTTTTATCTCTTTGTTTTCAAATTCCTTTAATCATGTAAATCACATTGAGTTACCTCGTGAATGAAATGCGCTATACAAATACATCAAGATGTAACTGTAACTGTAGTTTTCTATTTATTTATTTTTTTGCAACAATGCCTTGATGTTGTATCTTTTTTTTTTTTTGCCCACGATGTTCTTCGATTTTTATTGTATTTTATTGCACATTGTGGAGAAACACTCATCATTTCGTTCTATGCACAGCATATAATGACAATAAAGGCTTTTGATTTGATTATTTGAAATTTGCTTTGCTTTAAACCAAAATTTGTTAAAAAGATATACACACGTGCACGCGCATTAATCATAAGGAGATTTTTCAGCACGGGGATCGTTCAGACCGTCACACCGGACGAGATCGGCAACTCAAATGGTGACCACGGTTCAAATTCCTCAGTCCACCTCTGTTGCGTGACAACAATTTATGTACATTAGTGTGCCGCAGGAAGTTATCCAATTTTAAGTAATTGCTAAAAAAAAAAATAATAATAACATTTATTTCCAAGAAATTATGTATCTTTATTCATCTATTCATGCCAGAGAGGAACAATGACAGACAGAACAAAAAAAATCCTCTTCTATTAGCTGGCAGGACGTACATACAGTAATTACAGTAAAATGGATTACTGTAACCCATTTTTGGGGACATTTACTTTTGTTGTTGTGCCGTGGTTAGGGTTAGGATTTTTCAGTTGAAAAATGTGTGCCTCGGCTCGAGAAAGGTTGGAAATCACCGGGTTAGGGTGAATGACTGGAAGGTGGTTCTGTTAACGCGTACACATTTATCAAAAGCGTTTTGCAATATACTGACATTTAGCTCGATTACTTTTTACTATTTCATTTGGGTTTTGATCACAAGTGTTTAAAAGTATGTAGTATGTAATGGTACTGATTAATATAAGTTGTGTTGGAAAAGTTATGCTCAATATAAACACACATGTACATCGCATCTATGTAACGCAGGGGATTTTAACCTTAGAGTAAATCTACGATAAAATTTACATAAATGCTCTTACTTTCAGTGCTGTGCCATCAACGAAGATGATGAACGAGAAGTGACTGGAGTTGCTCTTTACTGTTTTTTTGTTCTTTCCGACCTCTTTTTTTCCACCTCCGTGATTGTTTCATTTCTCAACATACTGTACATCGCTTCGACCGTCACTGCATATGATCCTTCTCGGTGGACCCGAGGTACCATCTATTCATACTGAAGAAAATCAAATAAAATCAGGTAATTAAGCAGGATTAATGATAATAAAAAATAATAAAAACACAAAAGCATTGAAAAAAAAAAAGAATAGTGAGCGGCCTTGCCTGCTTTGCACATCCACTCAGAAAATAGAAATTTAAGCCGCCCCACCCTCACATTGTTCATACCAGGCATTACTGTCGTACATCACCAACAAGCTTTGAGGAACCTTCAAAATAAAAGCTTACCAATAAGACGGACGTCAAATCACCCGGAAAGGCTGATTTGAATTCATTGATCTGATATCTTATCCAAAACATAAATGGTAAATGCACTGTATATTCCAGCGTTCCCGCGACCCTTATTAGGATAAGCGGCTCGGGAAAATGAATTAACGGATGGGTACTTGCAGTTGAAGAAGCATCCCGGAGCCGTGCCAGCAGTGACCACAAGGTGTCGTCACCGAGCCACGATGATATTGCAGCAAACAGTTTCAAGCGCCTGCAGTGAGGGGAGACAAGCAAGGAATTTAAAACGCTAAATAAATATTCTGCTATGTGGGGTTTTAAAATGACAACTCGCTAAAATTATTCAATTATATATATATACACATCACTGCAAGGGGGGGGGAATCATTTGCGCCCTCTTTTATGTTGTTTAAAGGGGAAATCCTGTGTTTTTCATGAACAGCGTATCCAATACGTCATGTAATATGTACTCCATTTTGACAATGTGATGCGAAATCCTCTCCCATTTAATCGTGTTTTTTTGAGAAGATTTTTGTCGACAATTACGAATTTTCAGGGGCGCTGCCATTTTCACGAGTCACATGATCTACTTGGGCGTATGTGACGTGCCACAACAAAGGCTCGATGACACGCGACACCATTTATGCCCAGCGCTGATTTCCCGGATTATCCTCACCTGATGAAGAAATAGAAGTATCGGTTGATCGGGAAGACAGAGGAATACTTTCATACAGATCTGAACTTGTGGCTGTAATTAATGTTGAATATTTTTTGATGGTTCTTTGGACGGGAATGACGCAAAGTCTGACGGGTGAGGTCCGGCGGCGGGCTGCGAGCAGAGCTTTCAGGTAGCGGAGGCCTTTAGCCGAGCTTCGGTGGTGGCGGAGGCCTTTAGCCTAGCTTCGGCGTCCCGGGCTAACGGCCTCTGCGCCCGGAAGCTCGGCTCATGGCCCGCCGCTGCCCGCTTCGTTAGCCACGGACGCCGAAGCTAGGCTAAAGGCCTCCGCCACCACCGAAGCTCGGCTAAAGGCCTCCCCGGACGTTGGAGCTCGTGGCCCGCCTTCGGTGGCGGCATAGGCCCTTAGCCTAGCTTCGCCATCCGGGGCTAACGGCCTCTGCCGCCTGGAACCTCGGCTTGCGGCCGCCGACGGAGCTCGCTCGTCAGACTTTGTGTCATCATTCCCGTCCGAAGAACCATCCGCGGCTGCCGCCCCGGAGGTGCCGGGGGGGCCTTTGTTTACGCACTTATGTCGCACGTAGGCCTCCGAGTAGTCAGACTCTGCGTCATTCCGCCTGAAGAACCATCCAAATAGTCAACATTAATTACAGCCACAGGTTCAAATCTGTACGGAAGTATTCCTCCGTCTTCCCCGATCAGCCAGTACTGCTATTTCCTCATCAGATGAGGACAAATCAGAGGAAGTCAGCGCTGGGCATGAATGGTGTCCCGTGTAATCGAGCGCTTGGAACCCCACGTAACACGTCACATCCGCGCACGTAGGTCATGTGACTCGTGAAAATGGCAGCGCCCCTGAAAATTCACAATTGTCGATAAAAATCTTCTCAAAACACTATTAAATGAGAGAGGATTTTACTGTCAAAATAGAGTACATATTACATGGCCTATTGGATACACTCTTAATGCAAGCACTGGATTTCCCCTTTAAGAACTTTCTATCCTTGGCTGGAATTTTGCTTTGTTCAGTTCTTGTCGGTTCTTTGTCAAGTCAGTTGTCTCACCAGTCATGTTTTTGGTGACAGATGTCCTTTTTATTGAGGTTTTTCTTTGTTACATAGTTTAGTTCCCCTTTCTTGAAAATTAAATATCATTTTGAACTGCTGCCTTGGCTCCTTGCACTTGGGTCCTCCACATTTTTAGCCTTCCTCATGTTGAAAACCCTAACCGTCAACCCCACCCCAAGAAGTTCTCAATCAGCGAACCAAGATTTCAACTGCACTTGATCTCACCTCTATTTATTAACATCTTTTTTTCTAGTAACAATACTTAGCATTTGTATTTTGTGGTACAAATTATGGACATGTGTTTTGAATATAGGGAGTAAAAGTCCGGCCATCCATTCATTTTCTTCACCGCTTATCCTCACGAGGGTTACGGGGAATGCTGCAGCCTACCCCGGGGGTCAACAGGCAGGAAGCGGGGGACACCCTGAACTGGTTGCCAGCCAATTGCAGGGCGCCCTCACAATCCCACCTTAGGGCAATTTAGAGTGTCCAATTAATGTTGTATGTTTTTGGGATGCAGGAGGAAACCGGGGTGCCCGGAGAAAGGGGGAGAACATGCAAACTCCACACTGGCGGGTCCGGGATTAAACCCGGGACCTCAGAACTGTGAGGCCAACGCTTTACCAGCTGGTCAACCGTGCCCCCGGAGTAAAAGTCATCAGAAAAAATATAGTACAGATCCATCAGTCCATCTGTCCGAGTTTCCGGTTCCAGTAGCTTTAGCAAGGACACCCAGACTTCCCTCTCCCCAGCCACTTCATGCAGCTCTTCTGGGAGGGACATTCCCAGGCCAGCCGAGAGACGTCGTCTCTCCGGCGCGTCTGGAACACCTCACCAGGGTCGCGTCCGGGAAGCATCGGAATCAGACGCCCCGCCCACCTCATCTGGCTCCTCTCAATGCGGAGGAGCAGCGGCTAAACTCTGAGCACCTCCTGGAAAAACGAGGTTCTCCCCCGGCGGACCGACGGAGTCCCCAGCGGGAGCGATTTCCAGCACCCGACTCGAAGTACTCCAAAAGCAACTCCAAGCGAGTGACTGTCTTCTAGTCCAGGGTTGTTAGGTTTAAACCCAATTTCTGGATGAATTATGCAAACGAAGTAACAGAAGAGGTCTTTAATTTCGCCCGTGGAGACATGCGTTTAGTTTAGCTGACCAGCTGCAACTCCAACACCCGTTCCGAGTCAGCCTTACCGCTGTCCCCCTTTTTTTCAGCTTCTCAAAACAAAGGGTCACAAGATTACAAAACAAACGGAGGAACAGATGACAATACCAACACAAAGGCAAATACAGAGATGAATATCAAGCTAACATTTATAACAATCGTGTTGAGGAGTACCTGCTTTGAAGTCAGCAAGGGGGTGCATCACTCCTCGAGGTGTCGCTGGGTCACACTTCGGGTCGCACGGCCGCTCGCAAAGAGTACGATTCAGGCGAGGATGATATAAACAAACGGATGATAGAATAATAAATCTAACAAGGGCGTAACCTGTCTTTTATATTGAGCCAGCTCGGCAGCAACCCTAATGAGGATAAGCGCTATGGATGGAATTCAGCTAAAGCTCTAGATGACATTTTATTATTAAAGGATTTCAGTGAAATTGTTATATTTAGCACCTGTCTTTGTTGTTCTTCTTCAAATATACAGAAGAGGAGTTTACAGGATGTGCAAATATAATAAAGTATTGATATTGAAATATGAATACTCTGGCTTAAGGCTGACGGTGTAATCATATTATCATTATTACTTAGTCAAATACAGCCATCTTATTTCAGAATGTTCTGGTTATTTCAAGGAACAGTGAAAGTGGGAAGTACATATAAATATGGAAACACACACGCACACCCAGCCACGCATGCAGACAGACACACATGCACGAGCACACACAAGAAAGGGCGTGGATGACACACACGTGTAGGCGGCGTGTCGTCTGTGTACAAGCAGCGGCGAGTAGTCAACAAGAAGGCAGACAGACCTCAGGCAAGCACGCGTCACACATCTGCGCGACGTTCGATTTCTACTCTCAGAGCAAGCGAGACGTCAGAGGCATGCACTGTGATAAAGGTGAGCGCATTTTCAATCCATTTTTCATTCATATCTTTCACTGAATGGCCATGCGACACCTTTCCCACACGCAATAGATCCCATAATTGTTCTTTTCCATTTATTTCCCTTTAGTTTTGTTTACATTTTTCCTTCAGTTTCTCCCATTTATGTTTCAGCCATCCGGGTCCCGTACAGCAATTGTCCTCCTAGTTAGTAGCAGTTTTTGAGTACTTCGTGTATGTCTTTGACCAAACAAGAACAAATCTTCCTTGTCTCTTATTTTATTTTATTTTATTTTATTTTTCTCTCTCTCACGCACTCTGATTCTGTTCGACCACAAAATGAGGAAACGGGACAGAGGGCCGCTCGTTTCTTTCACTCTTTCTGCGAGGAGCGAGCCCAGAAGAGAGAGATCGTTGGAATCCCCGTCTCGCCTCCCACGCACGTGACTCAGTGTCCAGGGCTTTCCACGGCCTGTATTTTAACATAGTCAAAGGGCAACCCGGGGCGCTGCAGCTCGGGGTGGGGGGCATCAGTGCGAAACCAGATAAAAAGATCACACTCTTCAAAATCCCACAGTATGGGGGGGGGAGGGGGGGGGAGGAACAAACCCATATTGGGACGCTCGACTCGTGGACAGCACTTGTGTCAGGTTGAGGCGGCTCGCCGATCGTCAAGTTCGCCGTTTTGTAGTTCGGTCTTGTCAGATCTTTGTGCGCCCTTACAAGAATGAGGGAGCAGATAGAAAAGAAGACTCGTCACCAGGAAAGGAAAATCTTTTCGGGCGAGTTTGACTTGTTCCGAACTCGTTTTTTCACTGGAAATGAGCAGAACGAGAGCACATCCCCAAAAAAACGCAACATTAATTGGACACACTAAATTGCCCCTAGGTGTGATTGTGGGTGCGGCTGCTTGTCTCCATGTGGCCTGCGATTGCCCGGCAACGGGTTCAGGGTGTAACCCCGCCTCCTGCCCGTTGAGAGCTGGGATGGGCTCCAGCGCTCCCCGTGACCCTCGTGAAGATAAGCGGCAAGAAAATGGATGGATAGCAGAACGAAAAATTGCCAAAGGAGTACGAAGTAGAAATGAGCTTGAAATAAGTGAACATCGTCTGAAAACGGGCCACTTTCGAGACGACAAGTCTTATTTCAATGTAATTTGATTACTTTTAACGTGAAAAATGAAGTAGTCGAGTTTGTTAGTGAAAACTGCGCCACGCGACCTTTGGCGTCCCAAGCTAGTTTTTTCCAAGCTGCACCAAACGTCTTGAAAGTTTTCTTTTATTTTGCGTCAAGTGACCAAAGTTGATATTTCTGTGTAAAGATCAAACGGCTCAGACTGAGTTATGTATTCTGATAATGTGAGCGTTAGTGTGGGCACATTCCGCAATCGCACAAGGTCCGATTGTTTTAAATTTAGCGCTCGACGTGACAAGTGAGTCAGCACTCGTTATTCTTTTATCTCCTAATTGAATTCACATTTGTTAGGAAAGTATTTCGGTGCCGTTTTTAAACAAATGCAGAGTCCAAGCGTGGTACAGTGTCCAAGCGGTTCCCGCGTCTGTCTCACAGTGAAGAGGTTCGGGGTTAGAATGTCAGCTTTGGTCCTCCGTGCTTTGGCGGGTTTCTTGCTTTCCAAAATTGGGAGGATGAATAATCATAACTGGCGGCACGGTGGCTCAGCTGGTAAAGCGTTGACCTCACAGTTCTGAGGTCCCGGGTTCAATTCCGGCCCCACCGGTGTGGAGTATGCACGTTCTTCCCGTGCAGGTGTGGCTTTCCTCCGGGCACTCCGGTTTCCTCCCACATTGAAATTGTGAGTGCAACTGTTTGTCTCTATGTGCCGTGCGATTGGCTGGCGACCAGTTCAGGGTGTACCACACCTACTCCCCGTTGGATAGGCTCCAGCAATCCCCGCGACCCTCGTGAGGATGACGCGGCAAAAAAAAAAAAAAAAAAAGAAAATGGATGGATAGAAATGATGATCTCTAAAGACTCTAAATTGCCTGTAGATGCAAATAGTTGCTTGTTCATACATTCGTCATCGCTTTGACAAGAAACAGGAGATCACAGCTGTCACTTTCAGGATTAAAATAAATTGATGTTTAGGTGTTACTTTCAAAATCTTTAACTTCACCTCAAATCGCCGGCAAGGGGACTGAAAGTTGCGCAATATTTTGTCTCCTAACAGGACAATCGTCCCTAACCCGCAACAAAACTTCTTTTTCAGAACGGATGACGCGTAACGTGAAGCTTCTGGAATCTCATTCTTGAAGCTCTCACATTAAGAATTTCGAATATTCCTTCAAATCTGGACCAGGAAAAACTTACTTCGGGACATTTAACACATTTTAGATCATTCTCAATTGTTTTCTGTGACTAACCCACCAGGAAGAAGAAAAAAAAAAATTCCCCCGTACCCGCAGCCCCCGTGAGTACACCTGTATATAAATAACATTATATATAATGGATAACCCATCCATCCATCCATCCATCCATCCATTTTCTTAGCCGCTTATCCTCACGAGGGTCGGGGGGAGTGGTGGATCCTATCCCAGCTGTCAGCGGGCAGGACGCGGGGGTAACACCCTGAACCGGTTGCCAGCCAATCGCAGGGCACATGAAGACAAACAGCCGCACACACAATCACACCTAGAGGCGAATTAGTGTGTCCAATTAATGTTGCGTTTTTTTGGGATGTGGGAGGAAACCAGAGTGCCCGGAGAAAACCCACGCAGGCGCGGGGAGAACACGCAAACTCCACACAGGCGGGACCGGGATCGAACCCGGGACGTCAGAACTAATTGGCCAATGCTTTACCGTCTGACCCACCGTGCCGCCTACAAAGGATAATATCATGTAAAATTGAAGAAAGTACAAAATAAAAGGATATCCATCAACTTACTATAAAGAATAAATGTATAAATGTTCATGTTGTTAAGGGCAGAGGGTTGTGCCGTGCTATTTGAGAAGCACTAGATTAGGGGTATACAACTAAGTATTTAATAAGGATATTTAATTCTTGTTTGGATGAGAAAAAATTCTAAATCAATAAAATCTCACATGTATTATTTTCAAAGCTCCTGGACAACGTACGTTATCGAGTCATTCAAATCTGGGGAAAAAAAAAAAAAAAAAAAGAATTCTTCCAATAAATAACTTAAAGCCACAAGCGAACAACGTGACTATCGCCCCCCCCCCCATGTAGAAATTTTGGTCAAAACAGAAGTTGCAGTCGACAGAAAACAAGCGAACGTGGCGGCATGACGTGCACGTGTGTCACATCAAATAGAGGAAGATGTGGTTTGGGTTTCTGTGACACGACTACACAGGAAGATGTCATAGAAAAAATGTAGGCAATCCCTTTCTGAACGTTTTCTCTCCGACGTCACGTGTCTTCCTCATGGAGTCAGTGTGTCGGCTCACGGAGTGGAAATGTTTGTTTTTTTGTTCTGTGGTGTGCAATATTTTCTCATCGTTATCATTTACTTGTCAAAGGAAATATTAACCAAGCAAGCTCGTATTAGATACTGGATCAACTTTGGTGTAGCCAAATAGTATCAGTTGTATCTGGAACAAGGTTCTGCAAACTTAAAGGGGAAATCCAGTGCTTTGCGTGAACAGCGTATCTGACAGGTTATGTAATATGTACCCTATTTTGACAACCTGATGTTAAATCCTCTCTCATTTAATCGTGTTCTTAGAAGATTTTTATCAACAATTGGGAATTTTCTGGGGCGCTGCCATTTTCGCGAGTCACATGACCCACGTGCGAGGATGTGACGTGTTACGTGGGGTTCCAAGCGCTCGATTACACGGGACACCATTCATGCCCAGCGCCGATTTCTCGTTTTTATCTTCATCGGATGAAGAAATAGCAGTGTCGGTTGATCGGGAAGACGGAGGAATACTTCCATACAGATTTGAACCTGTGGCTGTAATTAATATGGAATATTTGGATGGTTCTTCGGACGGAATGACATGGAGTCTGACTACTCGGGTCTACAAAAGCCGCCGGCGGCGGAGGCCTTTAGCCTAGCTTTGGCGTCATTTCCGTCCGAAGAAACATCCGCGGCTGCCGGCCCGGAGCTCCGGGGGCCTTTGTTTAGGCACTTATGTCCCGGGCGTAGGCCTCCGAGTAGTCAGTCTCCGCGTCATTCCGCCCTAAGAACCATCCGAATATTCAACTTTTACAGCCACAGGTTCAAATCTGTATGGAAGTATTCCTCCGTCTTCCCGATCAACCGATACTGCTATTTCTTCATCAGATGACGATAAATCCGAGAAATCGGCGCTGAGGATAAATGGTGTCCCATGTAATCGAGCCTTTGTTGCGGCACGTTCCGCCTGAAGAACCATCCAAATAGTCAACATTAATTACAGCCACAGGTTCAAATCTGTACGGAAGTATTCCTCCGTCTTCCCCGATCAGCCAGTAGTGCTATTTCCTCATCAGATGAGGACAAATCAGAGGAGTCAGCGCTGGGCATGAATGGTGTCCCGTGTAATCGAGCGCTTGGAACCCCACGTAACACGTCACATCCGCGCACGTAGGTCACGTGACTCGCGAAGATGGCAGCGCCCCTGAAAAGTCGTAATTGTCGATAAAAATCTTCTCAAAACACTATTAAAAGAGAGATGATTTAACATCACATTGTCAAAATAGGGTACATATTACATAACCTGTCAGATACGCTGTTCATGCAAAGCACTGGATTTCCCCTTTAACCTCAGCCTCTACTGTAGCGTCCAGTCAATGCGCCTTATATATGAAAAAAAGTTTTCAAATGGGCCCGTCATTGAAGGTGCGGAAAATAGGGTACTCAAAAAGCCCAAAAAAAAAAAATAAAAAAATCAACACGTTACCTTTCGGTTCTCACACAGCGCCGAAGGAGAAGCCGCGTGGCAACGCGACCACATTGAAGAAACTTTTGGAAGACAAGCGAAAGCGGGAGACGTGCTCCGGTTTGACCTCTTACGCCGCAAACCCCACCGCTCTCATGCTTACTGTAAGAAAACATCTTGCAGCAGCTAATCTGATAACTCACAGTACAATTTAGTTCACGACGTCACTTTTTTTTCTGTACTTCCTCTCGTAGCAGATGCCGGTGTCAGAGCAACTGACCTGCCAAGGTAAGACTTTGACAATTCCTGTACGAGAGCGTCGCAAACAACGATGACTCGATTATTTGGGGTTCAATGTGCCTGTATTTGTCATTTGGAAATACCCTGCACCGCGGCAGGAAGTAGACCAGGGCCAAAGGTGCCAGTATCAGTGAGATTTGATTGGAATGCACCCACTGGTCACATCATTAGATCGAATTCATTAAAAGTTAAAGTAATAATAATAATAATAAACAAAAATCAAATTATTTATCAAACATCAAGTTAGAGCCAATGCGAGAGCTGCCTCGAAACGCCGCTTTTGAAAATCACTTGAACCTCTTTCCGGCCAAGGAACCTCATTTGTTCTTTTTAGTCAATCAACTAACATAATTGACCATAACAACAATATGAAAATAACTCAAGAGGATTAAACAGTATCCCGTCACTAACAACAACAAAAATGAGCTTGTAAAACATCCAGATATGTAAACTCCTGATTGAGTTTATTTTTGTGATTGTAGCTGGCTGAGAGGATGTTCATAATACCTACAAGTACCTTTTTTTAAAAATCTTTCAAGAAAAATCATCATCATAATAATAATGTGGTTGTAATAATTGTTTTAGAAACAAGCAGTTCAGCACCTCCGCGTTTTGCACCATTACGTATGTTTAAAGTACAAGCGCGCTATTAAAAGATGCGTACTGTATCTAACAATCCATTCATTTTCTGAGCTGCTTATCCTCACAAGGAGGGCGGGGAGTGCTGGAGACCATCCCGGCCCTCAACGGGCAGGAGGCAGGGTACACCCTGAACTGGTTGCCAGCCAATCGCAGGGCACATGGAGACAGGCAACAGTCGCACTCGCAATCACACCTCGGGGCAATTTAGAGGGTCCAATTGATGTTGCATCTTTCGGGGATGTGGGAGGAAACTGAAGTACCCACCTGGAGAAAACCCACACAGGCACGGGGAGAACATGCACATTCCACACAGGTAAATCCGGGATTGAACCCGGGAACTCAGAACTGTGAGGCCAACACTTTCCAGCTGCTCCACCGGGCCGCTATCTAACAATCAAAACAGGGAATCTATAAAGAAGAATTTCCATGGAGAGATTTGGTATTTGCATACAATAATTGCCCGATGTCGTTCTTCTTCAGGTGCATCAAGCAGCTACGCAGACTCGACAGCTGTGAGCGCCGATCACTGGGGGCCAATCCAGGACTCCCTTCTCTCCTATGACCCCAACCAAGGCGGACAGACCTTCCCCGTGGGCTATGACGTCACCATGGACCCGGATTTCAACCCCCAGCAGCATCTCCAGGGATTTGCGCCTCAATCCTACGTGAGGAGAAACGACGAAAGCCTTTTTAAATCCGCAATTTCAAGTCGAAACTTGAGCCGGTGGTCTTTCGCGCAGGGGTGCCAGATGGGAGCCGCGGGTCAGAGCACGGTTTCGACTTGGTCCTCTTTGGAGCCAAGTCAGGCCCCTCAAGCCTCTTTTGGGTCGTGCTTGGACGCTGCCACGCTGGAGAATGCCAGGATGCTGCTGAGAGAGATGGACTACGCCAGAATCATCGGCCAGGATGAGGACGGCGACACGTGAGTGCTCATCAGTGTCTTCCTGACTGTTGGGACTTAAAATCGGAAATTTTTTGGAGCAACGTTGTGTGTCCTGATTAGGGAAATATTGTCATTGTCATCAAGCGGCCATCAGAATCATCTCTATTGCCAAGTATGAAAAAACACACAAGGAATTCATCTCCGGGAGTTGGAGCCGCTCGAGTACGTGTCGAGTACGACAACAGACAGACAGTAATTTGAAAGAGAATATTTTTGAGCAATAAACTGTGGATGGTAATTTTTTTTTTTCCTTTGGACAATACTTCAAAAGGATGCAGAATCCTCGAGCAGTGTATGCAATTTAAATCTGAAATAGTCTGAAAAAGTGTCGATTGTGCAAATGCTTCAGGTACTGCTCAGATGTGCAAATGGTGCAATGGTAATTGGACCGTCAGAAATATGACAACAAAGTCAAGACAAAAAAAAAAAATTGGCAGTATATTCCAGTTGAATTGTTATGTTAGTTGTTTAAGAAGTTAATTGCGAGAGGGAAGAAGCTGTTGGAATGTCTGCCGGTTTTGGTTTGCATTGTTATGTGGCGCCGACCCGAGGGAAGGAGCTGGATGTGAAGGGTCCAAGAGGATTTTCCTCGCTCGTGTCATAGTTCTGGTCACCTGCAAGTCCACGAGGGTGGGTGGCTGTGGGCTGGGGTGGGAGGTCAGATCAAAATAAATAAATCAAAGATAGCGCAATGGACCTTTCCGATGGCGATCTTAAGCTCCGCCTCCTGAGCCATGTCCCGCAAGCTTCCAAAATGGCGACTGAACATAACAGGTTTGAAGTCGATTCTCTATCGCATATTCCAGATAATATTGCAGGTATGTTTTCTGCCAAATGCGTCAGACTTGTCCAAGGGACTTCTACAGAGAGGTCTCAACTATTTCCCGCAAGGATATGTACACGGAATTAAGATTTTGGACAGAGCAGGACGCAAGATCAGAGTTACGGCGAAATGTTGGCGATTGACGCAAAAAAAAGTTTGACGCCTCACAAACTTCATATTGAAAACCAACTGGATAAAATACTGGAATCGTACTGCACATGTTTAAGCAGGGTGAGTACTTTTGACTTGGACGGATCACGAGTAATATCATTGTAGTCTTCATAATAAGCGAGTGGGTGTATTCATTTGACTCGGCTCTTAATGGAGCCCAGTGCTCTGTCTTAAAAGTCTGATGTGACAAATGGGCAGCTTGACATTTCTCTTGCATGACATCACGCATTTACGTATCACTAAGCCGACTCTTCGGCATAAAACATGACGCACTTTGTTCGGCAGGTCAGTGATACGCTAACAAAGTGAAAGTTGTTCTCATGCAATGTGTAAAGCATTGATAATAGTTCAGTCAAACTCAGAGAAGATACTTCTCCCTCACTTACCCTCGAACATACAGCCTCGTGTTTGTTGACATTGTCCACATTTAGTTGTAGGTGCGCTCTTCCGCGAGCCCTAATCCATCGTAGACACTTCGTCAATCATGTTTTAGACGTTGGAAAATGAATCCTTGTAAGCTAGCAGGATATCTTTCATCAGAATTGCACGTTCCCCATGCGCATCTGAGGGCCATTTTCTTTGGAACGTTAACTTTTCCAAGCGCCCGCGACTGACAGCCAGCATTGCTTGTGGGACAATACGGCGAGAGGGGCGTGTCAAGCCAGGGGTTAAGACAATGCGGCTATCTGATTGGCTATTGTTGTACAAATGATTGACAGGTCGGAAAGGTCCATTATTATGGGGATCCATTATAGTATCGAAGATTTATTTTTGACTCGACTCCTATAGGACTGCGAATAGCTGGGTTTCACTGTCTATAAAACATTGGTGCAATAAAATAAGGGAACATAACTGAAACAGACCAGCTGATTTAAGTGTTGTGTTTATTGTTATTGAATTGGTCATGCTATATAACAAGTATTTCATTTTACGTTTTGCTTTCCCTTTCCTTCAGAAGTAGCGACCGGTTTGCTTTTCACTTACATGTCGTGTTGCGTTACTCTGGTTGTCATCGGTAAAGTAGTGTGAAACTGTCGAATCGCAAGTTGCGTTAGTTTTATTGCTGATGGGCAATGGCCGGGTGATCGGCATATGTCCATTTTTTTCGTTGACCAACGGGGGCAAAAGTGACTTTCTCCTTTGAACTCCGTCTACCGACACAAAAACATCGCCGACTTCTTATCACGGCTACAACTCGAATCAACCCACGTATTGCCATCTTCCGTGTTATGAATGACTGTTTACGAGTGTCTTGACTGGTGAGTCATACGTGGCATATAATGAGCTTATGAGGTAACTGGGTCAAATTTATGAGTTGAGTTGCTTCCCACACGTTGTCGGCCGTGTTTTCACAATTAAACAGCCGCTTATTGGAATACTTGGAAATTCCAACTTTTGATTATTATAGTAAAGGGGTGGTTTTTTTTCACCCCTCCCCCAGAATTATGATTGTAAAAATTTCATAATGGCAGCACGATGTTGTAGTGAATCCAAATCTCCTCCCAAGCATTCGTGCGTAAAATCTGCGACTTCTCCCTTTGCTTGCGTGCGTTTTCGGCAGGTGCTCCGACTGCCCCTGACATTCCTCAAACGTAAATCTTAAACATAATCTTATCTAAATCATATCTACAGTTCACATGTGACCCTCGATTGATGCTAAAGTAGATGAATGGACGGACAAAGTATGTACGGTAATTTGCGGCCTACAAGTCGCGGCTTTTTTCACATGCTTTCAAACCCTGCGGTGTATGCGGTGATGCGGCACTAGCGTTAGCGCGGCGCTAGTGTGAGCGCAGCTGCTTATAATCCTCGGTAAACAGAAAGAGGGGGTCAGGGGTCAACACCGCGGTCCCCGCGAGCGAACGGTAGCCCGCGAGGACCATGTAAGGCGCCCGCGAGGTATGTTCTAATAATACCATAGCCAACAAAATGTTACTATTATTTGTGCGTTAAATTCTGAATCTGACTTGCTTACGTGAATTAAAATTTTAAAATACTTTTAATGTCATTTACTACAATTAATTAAAACAAAAATATTTTATGTACGTGTAGTGAATCTGAAGTTTCCAGCAAACACGTCACGTAGTCCTTCATACGATCGATGCTCACGAAGTAGCCCTCAGCCTCAAAAAGGTTGTTGAGCCCTGGTTTAAAGCTAGCCCCGCTAGCGCCGTGCTAGCGTTAAACTCTTTCTGTGTACCGATGCTTATAACCAGGTGCGCTCTGTAGGTCGGGAATTACGGTACATTTTATGGAGTGGACTGTATTTTTTTTTCATGTTTATTGGCCTCATTTTAGCCAATAATTACGTTTCTTTGCCTAATTATGATGATTATTTTTTTGGGTCAGCATCCTGCATATCTACACCGCTAAAGGTCTGAGAGAGTGGGCCTTCGCCGCCGCAGAGAAGCTGAGGGATCTGGGGAAGCTTGACGCCAAAGAGCACAAAGGCAAAGTACGGGCAAATTATTGGAATACAAGAATACGTTTTTAGGAATTGTCATTCTACAAAAAAAATGTTTTTCCAGACTGCTTTACTGGTGGCAGTAACAGCGAACCAGCCGGACATTGTCAAAGATCTGTTGTCATTCGGAGCAGACGTCAACGCTTGCGACGTCAAAGGACAAAACGCTCTTCACCTGGCCGCTCACGACTGCTCGCCTCAGATATTACAAGTAACGGGCCAAATATGCTTTTTTTCCTCCCCAATGTTTCTGTGGAAACGCATCACACAGTCAATCAGGTCATATTTACAAATATATATGATGGCGCAATGCCAAATGAATGCACACATGGCCACTAGAAGCATATTTGAATGCTATGTAGCGCTTGCTGTAATCATGTCTTCTGAAATATTCACACGCAGTGTAAATTAATTATGCTTTTTTTCCCCCAGGTAATTCTGTCCAACAGACCTGCAATCAACCTCGAGGCGAGAGACTTTGAAGGTAACGACTTACAATAAAAGGAAATTAAAGGGCCACGGACAAACCTATAAACTTTGTAAAATAGTTATTGTGAAAATTACATGGAATATTATTCATTTCGATGTCGATACGAAAAAATAAAGACGAGCGGAGAGTGTGTCATTCATGCGCAAAATTGCGGAGGTCTCACCCGGCATCCCAGTGGCAGCCATAGTGCCTGCTACGTCATCAGCAGAGGTCACACTGGGAGGTTTGCCTCTGAAAACACGTAGAAGCACCTGCTATAGGAGACGAAGAACAGAGATTTTCGGGTTTTTCCGACAACCCTTCTGACGGAATCGCTTTTCGAAAAAGAGAACATCTCACAGTGGAGTGAAGTGACCGAGCCATAGTTAGATGATATGCGGCTCACTTCTAACTAACAACAGACTCCCTGACAGTATGTAGCGTGCTCAGCCGCAAGTGACGAAAACGCTGTAAAGCAGCGCGGCTCAGCACCGCGATGAGCCACCCCAGCTCGACGCTGCGATGAGCCACCCCCGGCCGAAGCTGTGATCGACGCGCACATCGACACATTTAGCACCCTTGATTTACATACGCCGATCTTTTGTTACGTTCTGAGAGGATTACGTCTTCCCCCCCAACTATTATTTTTGTAGTAGATCTATACACACCTACCTGTCATTTGGAACCCACGAAGCTCTCGTTCTTTACACCCGTGCAATCCATTTTTCACGACGAACTGGGTCTTTTGGACACGTATGAGGAGTAAATCCATCCTCCCAAGTGTTCGAAAAATATCCGGCAATATAACGAGCCGGCATTTTGGCAAACACGAAGGAACAAAGAGCTACCTTCCCGTAGGTAAAACTGGTGTAAACACACGAGACCGCCTGAGTGGGCTCCTGCTAATAACGCCACTTCCTGCTTCTCCTCCAAAACAAATCCCTCAAGAGGATTTTCATGGCGGGAGTGACAAAAAGCCATATACATCAAAATTCTGTTTTGTTGTGAAAAAATTGATGGGTGCATTCCGGGTGCCTTATTTAAAATTTAAATAACTTGCTAAAAATCATGCATTTCATGACAGTGGCACTTTAAAAAAAGAAAATAAACCGTCTGTCGCAGCAGAGAGGTTAATGTGTGGCCACAATCGCTTCCGTGTACGTTCCGTGGAGACGACTCTGTCCTCTTTTTTTTTCAGTCGTAGTTAAAGAATGCGAGTTTTGGCGAGACCAAAGGTCATTTAATTAAATGTTGTATTTGTATTGAATACGAGCTGAAAAGATCGATGGATTTCAGCAAAGGTTAACGTGTGGCCGGATACGCTTCCGCATTCACGAGTTTATAGCACTGACACAATTATTGTTTTTCACCTGTTAGTGGACTCCTTCATTTGTATGCTGCAAAAGTATTTTCATTTGTGTTAATTTGTCTGTATCGCAGGCATGACCCCTCTGCACCGCGTGGCCATTTCTCACAGCGTCACCATGAAGGGTCTGTTCGTCAGCGGGACGGCGAACGTTTTCCTGCAGGCCAAAGCGGCGGAGAAGCTCTCGTGTGTGCAGATGCTCGTCAATGCTGGCGCCTCACCGCTTAGCCAGGTGGAGTACAAAATATAGTTCAATTGCTGTGAGAGGAATGTTGGACATTTGCCCGATAACATTTGATTTGATGGGTGAATGAGAGGGGTGGAGGGGGAAGAGTGAGGTTCCGGGGAGAAAAGATAGCGAGGGTGGACGACTTCAAATATTTAGGGTCAACAATCCAGAGCAACGGTGAGTGTGGTAAGGAAGTGAAGAAACTGCGGAAGGTGTCTGGTGTGTTATGTGACAGAAGAGTCTCAGCTAGGATGGAGGGTGTGAATGACAAGGAAGTGGCAATGATTAGTAAGGGGGGGGAGGGTTAGAAAGGGACTGAACAGGCTGAAAAATGGAAAGACAGTTGGTCCCGATGACATACCAGTGGAGGTATGGAAGCAATTTGGAGAGGCGCCTGTGGAGTTTTTGACCTACTTATTCAAAAGAATACTTGCAGGAGAGAAAATGCGAGAAGAATGGAGGAAAAGTGTACTGGTTCCCATTTTTAAGAACAAAGGCGATGTTCAGAACTGGGGAAAACTACAGAGGAATAAAGATGATGAGCCACACAGTAAAGTTATGGGAAAGAGTAGTTGAGGCTAGACTCAGACCATAAGTAAGTATCTGCAAGGAACAGTATGGTTTCATGCAGAGAAAGATTACCGCAGATGCATTATTTGCCTTGAGGATGCTCGTGGAAAAGTACAGAGAAGGTCAGAAGGACCGACATTGTGTCTTTGTAGACCGAGAGAAAGCCCAAGACAGAGTAGTACCAAGAGAGGAACTGTGGTACTGCATGCAAGTCTGGTGTGGCGGGGAAACGGGTCCAAGCGGGGTGGAACAGTTGGCGGAAGGTGTCTGGTGTTCTATGTTGCAGAAGAGTTTCCGCTAGGATGGAGGGCAAAGTGGTGAGGCCGGCCATGATGTGTGGATTAGAGACGGTGGCACTGACGAATCAACAGGTAGCAGAACTGGAGGTGGCAGAAATGAAGATGCTGAGGTTCTCGGTCAGAGTGAGCAGGTTGGATAGGATTAGAAACGAGCTCATTAGAGGGATCACCAAAGTTGGATGTTTTGGAGAGAGAGCAGACTTCGATGGTTTGGACATGTCCAGAGGCGAGACAGTGAGTATGTTGGTAGGAGGGTGCTGAGGATGGCGCTGCGAGAGGAAGACCAAAGAAAACGTTGCTGCATGTGGTGAGAGAGGACATGAAGACTTGTGGGTGTTAAGAGAGGAAGATGCACGAGATACGCATAGATGGAAAAAGATGACACGATTTGGCAACCCCGTGCGGGACAAGTCGAAAAGAAAAGACATTTGATTTGATGTATTTTTTAAACTTACACATTCCATCGAACGTTTAGTTAAGGCTTTTACTGGAGGGTAACAAGTGCATACATATTGCCCCGAACGTTTTCTTCAGTCATTGTCTTTACAAAAAAAAAAAAAAAAAAAAGGGGGGAACTTCCAAATCCACCCACGATGATGTCATCACTTTTGTTTTCTTTCTGGGCTCATTTGCATATTCCAGAGCGTGACTTATTGCGCTTTTCTTCTTGTCGTGTGTGTGTGTCTTCTTCTTCTTTGCCACAATCTTTCCCACGATCCAATTGCAGGAAATCAAAAGCGGCAAGACTGTGCTGCACTTGGCGGTGAAGGAAGGAAACGTCGACCTGCTCCGCTATCTGCTCAGCATCCCCATGTACGACGTCAAAGACTTCGTCAACATGAAAGTGAGTCCGCGCGTTTGTGCCGCCGACAGCCGCGGACGCCTGGACTCACGGCCCGATTTCTGCTTCAAGGCGCACGGCCACACGGCTTTGCACATGGCGGCCTGTCTCCACGGCGACCCCCGGCAGGAGGAGATCCTGCGGCTGCTGCTGAGCCGAGGGGCCGACCCCAGCATCCGCAACCTGGAGAACGGCCTCCCGGCGCACCTCCTGCAGGCCGGAGTGCAAGGGGAGCGGGTGAGGCGCGGGCTTTTTATGTATTTATTTTTTGATGGTACTTGGATGTAATAAATGGTTAGTTACAACTGCATGCCAACCTATTGCTGTTTCCAGTGAGTGTATAATTAGAAAGCGAAACTGACGTCATCTTTTTTTTTATTTGATCTCCTGCCTTCCTATTTCCATCATCAAGCGTGACTTGTTTTGATTTGGTTACGTTTGGGAATTTGATTGCGGTTTCAATTGAAAGGGGAAAACATTTTTTTTTCCATTGTTTTTTTTTTTTTTTTACCCCCGCATGAAAAAAAGTAGCACGTATAACATTATTCAGTCCCTTTTTATTCCGAAATCAGCCAATAAGTAAATAACGCTTGCCCGGTTGAAAACTAATGTCGGTATCAGGTTCTTTGAAGACCTTGAAGGTTTGTTACAGAACAGAAGTGAACAAAACAGGAAGCCAAGTGGGGAGGAAAAAAAAAAAACAAGTTCATAAAAATCTCATGGCGCATTATAGTTCTTTGTCCCAAAAAAAGAAAAAGTACGGCACAAGTGGAAACTACCGCAATAGTAAATACACTAGTTCCCGGCCGACAGAGCGCCCCTGGTTATAAGCGTTAGTACACAGAAAGAGTTTAACGCTAGTGTTAGCGCCGTGGTAGCATCAAACTCTTTCCATGTAACCAGGTGCGCTAACGCTAGCGCCGCACTAACGCTAGCGCTGCATCACCGCATGAACCGCAGGGTTGTAAGCGTGTGAAAAAAGTTGCGGCTTGTAGGCCGGAAATTACAGTATATGTATTTTACTCTAATATTTAAGTAATAGGCGATGTGGTGACGCAACCGGTGAGACCGTTGGTCTCACATTTCTGAGGAGTGGGGCTCGAATCCCCGCCTCGCCAATGTGGGGGTTGTATGTTCTCCTCGTGCCTGTTTGGGTTTTCTCCAGGCACTCTGGTTTCCCCCCAGATCCCAAAAACATGCAACATTAATTGGACACTCTAAATTGCCCCTAGGTGTGATTGTGAGTGACCCTTGTGAGGATAAGCGGCTCATAAAATGGCTATATATCTAAGTAATAATTACCTCTTGTCTATATTTTACTCGTAGAACGATCTTAACCATAATTCTTTTCTACAATATATATTTTTAAAATCCTTTTAATTTAGAGTATATATTAAAGATACATAAATGACCTAAATCTCTAAAATAATATAAAATGAAAATATTTCAGGGTATTATTATTCACAATAAATCAATGAAGCAGCTATTGATTTGATGGATAATTGAAAGTAATAAATCAATAAATTTTAATTCTGTATGCTACAAAAATACATCAAAATGAATTGGACAAATATTATGGTATGTTATTTTGATAGCCTGTGGCTGGCCAGCAATGCTCTGAGCCTCTCAAAAATAATAAATAAAATGCATTTACGTTTGTTCACGGTGTCTGAATACTTTTGCAAGCCACCGCATGTGTATCGCTTCAACATTCTTTCAATTTTTTTTTTTGGAAGCTGAAATTACTGCTGAAGAAACGAAGCACTTCGACTCGTCGACGTCCGGCGGCCTCCCCGGACCAGGAGTGATCAGAAGTTACCGAGGAATTTTTTTTTTTTTTCCATGACACGTATGAATGTCTGAGGCTGATTCAAATTGGATTTCAACTCTTACTGTGATTCACTGTTGAGCTGCTTTTCAAAAAAACTATTTATATTTGTGTTATTTGTATGAAACGTTCATATGGAGGACTTTTTTTTTTATATTTCATAAAAACCCAAAACAACTTGATGCTATTTAAAATATATTTTATTAGAAAAATAGACGGGTACACACGCACAGTCTAATGAAATGCTAAATGGAGCGCGCCACTAAGCTGTTATTTTTTTATCAAATATAGTCAAGGAAACTGCACATTTGTTGTTGCAAAGTGGGGAAAAAATGTTTTTTTTTTTACAACTCCCTCTAGATCGGCAGCAAAATGGAATGGGTTGCTCCGTGGAGGCTGTCTCACCCTTTCACAACATTTTGGTGGGAATTGATTTGTGATATGCTGGCAAACAAACGGCCTCCTATCATATTTGGATGATAAATATTCATTTCAAAATACATTCATTGTTGTGGCTAAAATGTATACAGTGAAACTTAGCGAGATGATCTTGAAACACATTCACTGCCATTGACGGTTTTAGACGTAAATCCATGTGAATCGGGATTTAAAGGCAAATTAATTAATAATAATTAATCTTATTATCTCATTAGTTTGTGCTTGTGTATCTTATTTAGTGTTCAGTCAGGGTTTATTTTCCCTATTTGGTTGACAAAGTACTCATTTTGTAGAAATGTATTGATTTCCATGAAATCATCAGTCTGACCTGGAGGACTTTTTGTCATGATCGCATTGACGATGGTGAGATGCTGAATTCAATTTGCGCATTTACTGACGTTGACATTGCTCAGATTAAAAATGAGCACACTTGCTTTTGTTCTGTATGCATCATACTTGCGGATGTAACGCGTTTACTGCGTAAAAGTACTTTTAACTTGTTTGCTTCATGCCTGACGACAAGTCCGTGCAGAGATGAGTCGTGATCTAAACAAGTCTTCATCTTTGCCGTGTTCTTGTGAGTGTGTACACAAATGAGCAGCGTGGGGAAATTGATGCGCTCACAGGAACGTTGCAACAAATGCGACTCAGTCGCTCTTTGGGAATACGTGAAATTCATTTTCAAAAAACCAAAACCAATTCCTGACATCTTGAGTGTCATGACCAGAAACCACCAAGAGGTCAAACTTTCGCTTGACTGTCATTTCAGTGACTACAATAAACTTGAGGTCTGTGACTCATACGTGTTATTCTGGATGTTTGTTGGAAAGCAAAAGTCACCCGTTGATAATTCAGATACAGCGGTGCCTTGGTTCTCAAGCACAATCCGTTCCAGAAGGCCCTTTTTAAAAGTGAAACTTTCGAAAACCAAGGTGCGTTTTCCCATTACAATGAATGAAGAATGAAATAATGAGTTCCAAGCCTAAAAAAAACTTTTTTTTTTTTTTTTAGCTTTTCCTGATAATAAACTACATAGTAGAAATACATGTATAGTTGAAATACTTTATATAATTAATCATTTCAGAAATATATGTATTTTTTTGCTTAAAATGTATGCTTTAGTAGTAGAGTGTGCAAGGCTGGGAGTGCGTACCAAAACACAGATGTTCGAAAACCGAGGTATCACTGTATATTACACGATGTACTACGAACGATAGAAACAGTATATGTGTACGAGCCAACTCATTTAATACATTTTTCAAAAACATATCTGTGGTATTATGACATCGTTTGATTGCTTTGGTGTTCGTTTATCCTTCAAACACAAGCGAGACGATCAAATGCTTTTGCTGTAAACGAAAGTTCAACCTCTTCGCATTGCTGAGGCGGATCCAGAAGAACTTGCCACGCGGGTGAAAAACGTTTGAACACATAATTTATTGATCATCCAGCAGAGGTCCAACAGTCATCAAACACTTTTATGCATTTTGCACGCTTCTCTTCTTGAGACGTCGGCCTCGCTTTGCTTTAATAAATGAGCGACTTTGCTAGACGGCTGGAGGAGGCGCTGCAATGAAAGGGGGGGGGGGGGGATTCGAACGTGAGAACGTTGTATTCAAGCGCGAAAAAGAAGGCGAGCTCACCGTCTGTCTTTGGTATCGGAGTACCGGATGATCTGAAAGAGGGAAAAGAGGACACACTAGACGTGAGCGCGTCCGTTTTTTGTTTTTGCGGAACATGCAGTGGGCACATCGCATCAGGCGCATCCATTATCAGGGGGCGGGGGGGAGGGGTGGGGGGTACACGTTGTGACAAGGTCCCGAAATCACAGGGAATCGGTTCAGTCCGTACTGTCATTTGTCCCACAGGATTCTCGATCACGTGTCACGTTTTCACTGCGGTGTTTTCAAACAAGCGGCATGCGACAGGTTTGGGACATCACGCCGTGCCAACACGTGACGAGTCCGTCCGTTGTTCCGGGACTCTGCCACGTCTTGGGGAGGGTGTGTCCAATTTGAGCAATGATGCGGGTGAGTATCCTTTGCTTAGGTACCTCTGCGACCCCCCACCCCAACCCCCCCCCAAAAAATTAATCATACAACATGCACAGGCTAAACAGTTCTTACTTGGATGAGGATTTTACACATTTAGTGCATTTGTTACCTGTTTGAGGAATGATACATCGATTATTAATATGTCCGTCCGTGCGTTCACTCACCGGCCATTTTAGCATACACTTACACAATTTTTATGAGATCCAATACTTTGTTATTTACCAGAAGTTATCTGTAAACAATTGCCCTGAATCGCATTGCGAGAGGTGGTACGGTGGATCAGCTGGTAATGTGTTGGCCTCACAGTTCTGAGGACCCGGGTTCGATCCCCGCCCCACTTGTGCGGAGTTTGCATATTCACCCCGCGCCTGCGCGGGTTTTTGTCCGGGCACTTCGGTTTCCTCCCGCATCCCAAAAACATGCCACGTTAATTGCACACTCTAAATTGCCCCTAGGTGTGATTGTGATTGAAGTCTCTATGTGCCCTGCGATTGTGCTGGCGACCAGTTCAGGGTGTACCCCGCCTCCTGCCCGTTGACGGCTGGGACAGGCTCCGGCACTCCTCGCGACCCGCGTGAGGATAAGCGGCAAAGAAAATGGACGGCCGGCCATTGAGAGAAATCATCAAATTAGAAGAAAGAAAGAAAACAGGATTTTTTTTCGGGTGCTGCTGGGATATTCAGAATCTTCTGCCGTCTCAATTCAATCCCGACTGGGGAATTTGGGCCGGACGGTATTTTCTGTTTTGAATGCATCTTTCTCGTGTACTTTCAGGGTTTGAGGCTCGCACGGTGAAATGTTGTGTGTGTAAAGCACCAGGCGAGGGTGGCTCTCAAATGCGGTGCGGTGGGGACTCCCTCTCGTACAGGAGGATGAGATCATTTTAGTTACAGGCCACGTTATAGGATTGCTTTCTCTCAGAGGGACCGTGGGAGCATGGAAACAGGTACATTTATAATTATGTCATTATATTTCAATTACACAATTACACTGATGATTTTTTTTTTTTAACTTGGCAATTGAAATTGAAACAGAAGTCACAGAACAATTGTGGCACACGAAAAAAAATGAAGTACTGTACAGAACTATTGTTCATTTTTCATCGTAAGAAATCCATCAGGCCATCCATTTTCTTTGCCGCTTATCCTCATGAGGGTCGCGGGGAGTGCTGGAGCCTATCCCAGCTGTCGAAGGGCAGGAGGCGGGGTAACACCCTGAACCGGTTGCCAGCCAATCGCAGGGCACATGGAGACAAATAGCTCCACTCACAATCTCACCTTGGGGCAATTTAGAGTGTCCAATTAAATGTTGCATGTTTTTGGGAAGCGGGAGGAAACCGGAGTGCCCGGAGGAAACCCACGCAGGCTCGGGGAGAACATGCAAACTCCACACAGACGGGGCCGGGATCTAACCCGGGTCCTCAGAAGTGTGAGGCCGATGCTTTTAGCAGCTGTCCCACCGTGCCGCCTATGTTAAAAAATGTTGCACAATAACATCAAATCCATGAAGTAGACCCACTTGAGAATGTTGTAGTGGGTCAGATCTGGCCCCTGGGCAATGAGTTTGACTCCTACGGACTAGACTTTTTTTTTTTTTTTTTTACCCCCCAGATTTTAATGTTGTATTATACAAATATTTACATCGATTTGGTCCATCATCGATAGAGCCTTGTCTTGGTTTGGATCTCGTTCGACTGTGCACGTGTACCTAATAAAGCGTCCGGTGAGCAGACTGCATCGAAGATGTAAAACGAGGTTGTCAAACTCATTTTTTTGCCGCGGGCCACGTTTTAATTCCGGTTTCGCCTCAGAGGACCGTTATGACTTTGAAATCATAAAAATATTTAATGCCCTCATCATATTTGTACACTAAATTTATGAATTGGTTTTGGAATCAGAAACCCAGGGTCATGTTTTTTTTTTTCAATCATTTTTCATGTATTGTACGACAAAAATTCCAATTTATATGACAATTTGAAATTTCGGTCCAGATTTTCACAAAAATCGTGCAAGTTGACACGCGTGATTTGCCTTCACGGGCCACCTAAAGCCACGTGGCGGGCCGGATCCGGCCCCCGCAACTCGAGTTTGACACCTGCGGCGTAAAAGAAGTTAAAAAAAAAAAAAAAAAAAAAAAAAACCCACTTAATGCGATCAAAATGCCAGCCACAAACATGACGATGGCAAGGACAAGGCCCGTAGTCCTCAGCGTCTCCTCATCTATTAGGGGAGACAATCTCATAAACTCAAAGGAGATATCATAAACAGTCTTTTTTTATTATTATTTTATTTTCAGGAGGGGTGGGGTCGGGTATCATATCTCTTACCATATTCAAAGTCATTATGATCTGGAAAGGTTGCTTCTGCTCGTAAAGAAAAAGAGTGTAAGGGTGTGCGCAGGCCTGCAAAAGTGCAATATTGCCTCCCGAAAATCTCTCGGGTGTATTTCTTTTCTCTCTCTCTTTTTTTTTTCCAACTCAGTGCTTTACTCAGCAGAAAAGATGCACAGCGAAGAAAGGTGGAGCAGCGCAATGAAGCGACATCTCTGCACACGAAGTCCATTTCCTGCCAACTATTATTCTGTTTGGTCACATCTCAACTGCGCGCTATGCAATGTACAGTAGATGAATGCTTTGCTTTTATGTCATTTCAAATATATTATATTTACAATCCTTCGAGCCAAATGCTGCAATAGCCTTTCCCAGTGGCACACACTTAGAAAACTAATGTTGTTGAAGTAGCGGCGATGCACCAGTCATGATTAAAAATGCATGGGAGTATATTTCTCAACTGCTCCGAAATAATATTTCATATTTTGAAAATGCTCGAATAGTAATAACTGAATAGCGGTACAAGTGTCAATTTTGTGACTATGCTGGGATTGTGTAAAATGAACTGACCTGTGGTGCCCATGGTCTCAGGTCAGACGCCGACGAGTTCCTTGGAGCAAATGATGTGCAGACTGCAGATGGGCGGCGACGTGCCGAGCGCTAAGAAACGTGCGGTGGCGCAACCTGGACGAGGGCGCCCCCTGGTGGCGCAAATTAGACATTGCCACTGCGCGACGGCCGCAGCGTTCATCGGGGATGACAAATGACCAATTTGGAAAAACACTGAAAATGTCTGCCTCAGGCAAGAATTATGATTATTTTTATTTTTTTTATAAAATACACTGCTAAATGGTGACCTGTGGTTACTTCTAACAGTGTAAATACAGGGCAATCATAATATTTTGAAAACTTAAAATATGAGTCCAAACAAGCAAAATAAGTTTGCCAAACTTCAGATATGAAAATGTAGACCGAGTGAAATTTATATCAAATAGGCTACTGCACTTACAAGCTATACTTCAGAAATAAGTACACAAGTATATATATATATATATATATATAGAGAGAGAGAGAGATATAAAAGAGAGAGAGAGAGAGAGAGAGAGAGAGGAGAGAGAGAGAGAGAGAGAGATCATGAAATATAAAAGTGAGCGATAAAATGCGTGATCTAAAGGGTTAGTCCTACAGATAGGCCTAATCGTATTAACAGTTGTCAAATATTTAATATTTGAGAAATTTACATCCAACTTACCTTTGTGTTTCTCGCTTTGGATATGGTCCTGGATATTTTTTGTTCCTCGGCTTCCATAATTGATCACATCGGAAGACAGAGCGCACAGCACTTTGCCGGGAACGTCCACTTTTTGTATGTGTTCGGTTGGACATTTTCATACAGTTTTCGTTCTTATCTGCACGGTTACACAGGAAACAAACAGGAAGGGGTTCGGCGCGGATCCCTGATGCAGTCCCACCTCCGTCTTAAATTCTTCTGACACACCAATGGTACACCTCACCGTTGTTCTACTGCCCTCATGCATGTCTTGTACTGATCTAACATATTTCTCCGCCACACCAGAGTTGCGCATGCAGTACCACAGTTCCTCTCTTGGTACTCTGTCATAGGCTTTCTCTAGTCATCAATTATATAATATATGAGAAATTTATGTCCAACTTACCTTTGTGTTTCTTGGTTTTGATAAGCTCCTGGATATTTTCTGCTCCTCGGCTTGTATAATTGATCATTTCGGAACATAGGGTCCACAGCGCTTTGCCGCTAACGTCCATTTTTTGTACGTATTCAGGTAGACATATTGATGCAGTTTTCCTTCCTATCAGCACGGTTACACTTTTTTTTTTTCAAGCCATGCCCATCTGAAACAAATTTTTTTACCCCGTGTGGTTTTTATTAATTACCCTGGCGCGATCTTTTCACTCCAAGACTTTCGCCATACTGGCAAACGCGCAGGCCGCTCGATAACATATGCGTACGTATGTCTGTAAGTTATAACTACGCCGGAGTAAACAGAGTGCTTCTCTGTGAAATGTTAACATCTGAGTGAAAATACTGACGAAATACCGCCAAAATGCTCCCGGAACTCAGAATGTTGTCGTTATTATAAACAAACAAATTTAATGCAAACAAATAGCGATGCCGTTTTCCGCAATCACATCTGTGACTAATTTCACGGTGAACGTTGCCGATCTATGCTGGCGGCCGGTCTCGATCACAGTCTTGCCCCGCGTCAACGGATTTACACATTTCACAAAAATGACAAATTTGGCTGGATAAACTTCTCATGATAAAATTCTCATCCCTGAGCAAGTGGGACAATGCAGCTCACACCAAGAAAGGCTGCCTCTCTCGTGACATTTTTTCCACTAAATTGGAAATAAAGTGGACGTTCCTACAAACTCGTAGGCTAAGTGGAGTAATGGAGGCGCTAGAGCAGGGGTCGGAAACCTTTTAGGCTAAGAGAGCCATAAATGCCAAAATGTAATTTCAAAAGAGCCATGCAATGGATAGTTTTCCAATTATGCCATCTTGTGTGTCATAGAGGTCAAAGACGACAGGTGATAGGTGAAGCGTGATGAATTTTTCTATTGTTAATTCATCCGATTGGTCTAAGGGGGATGGTGACACACAAGATGGCGTAACTGGAAACTTATCCATATTTTAAATACTAAATACAGGTATGCTTGACCATTTATGCAGAACCAACACTTTTAGAGTTACAATCAGTCTCTGAATTCTTTTAAATAACATTGCAATGATAACGATATGGCGGCACGGTGGGGTCAGCTGCAAAACCGGGTTCAATCCCGGACCCGCCTGTGTGGAGTTTGCGTGTTCTCCCCGCGCCTGCCTGTGTGGGTTTTCTCCGGGCACTTCGGTTTCCTCCCACATCCCCAAAAAAACATGCGACATTCATTGGACACTCTAAATTGCCCCTAGGTGTGATTGTGAGTTGCAGCTGTTTGTCTCCATGTGCCCTGCGATTGGCCGGCAACCAGTTCAGGGTGTACCCCGCCTCCAGCCTGTTGACGGCTGGGATAGGCTCCGGCACTCCCTGCGACCCTTGTGAGGATGAGCGGCTAAGAAAATGGATGGCTGGCTGGATGTTGCTCACCAATGATGACAAAAACGCTTCTTACCATTAATGTGACTTCTGGTGCTTCCCGGTTTTGCTGATGGCTTGATAATATTTCAAACGTCGTCAGATGAAGCTTCACGCAGGCGTCAAGATTTCCATCCGTCCATCGTGAACGTAATTGAAGTTGATTTGCCGTCAGGACGGTACGATGGTGACCAGTTCTCGCCGTCTTTTATTCGTTTATCTTGTCTTTATGCGAGAACGTCAAAAGGTTCATTGGCAACATCAGGCACGAATGCTTTGGCGTACTCCTCCATCTGTGAATGGCGGTCCAAGTCTTCCCGAAAACTGTACAACTCCCCATCTTTTTCTTTTTCTTTTTCTTTGAGCGATCGTTTGCACAATTAATTGTCGCTACCTGCTCTGCGTCGGACCCTTCTGCGCCTGCGCACATCATCACCTGCTCCTGTGAACTACGGCAACTCCACTAGGACAAACTGTCTCTGCTCATTTGCGTTGCCTTCGTGACAAGAAATAATTTTGCACCGTATGTCGTGATGAGCGCTCTGCGAGCCATATGCAACATCAAAAGAGACAAATATGGCTCGCGAGCCACAGGTTCCCGATGCCTGCGCTAGAGGGTATGCAGTAGAATATTAAAATGTCGCTAGTACTACTAGCTGCACCCAGTTTTTAACATATGCGGAGTTTTCCCTCATAGGTAACGTGTAGGTGTCCTCCTTGTCCAAAGAGTGAATAGAAAACGTGTACTTGTGCATCAAATTCAAGGTCGCTCTATTAAGTCCATGTACCAGTACAACGTCCATAAAACAATTTACCCCACGTGTAGAACGACCAAGGCACAACTGTCTTATCTGAAGTACTTTTTTTCACTACTGTATGGGATTTTCTGCAACTACAGTATAGTACAGATTACTAGTGATTGTGCAAATGTGCATTTGAGGCACTAGATCTGTCTCATCACTGTTAGTAAAGGTAGCAGTATGACCCTACTAATATGTATCATAGTTGTCCTACAAGTATGCCAAGTTTCTCGTATAGCGAATAGTGTACTAGTATATGAACGTGAAGCTCCATCATTCATGCACTACTACACCCTTTCCCCTCCCTATTGGATCAATCCGGACGTGGTCTCAAACTCAATTCACCTCGAGGCCCCCTGGAGGCTTGTTCTGGCCGAGGCTGGGCAGCAGCCTGGCGCACATGCACGCAATTTACACGAGAAACTTAAAAAAAAACAAAAACGTCTTTTGTATTCTTTAACACAAAATATGATAAGCAAGTTAGCTGGTGTAAACATGTTGTGTGCAAAACTACTAATAAAACTCTCCATGGCAACACCAATGTAACTTTCACTCAATGAAAAATGTTTCTCTGCTTGCATCAAGCCTGGTCCAAGTATCAGGGTGCCACCTGCTACGGGACACGGAAGCTCTTTTCGAAGAAGAGAACACCTCACAATTGAGCGAAGTGACCGGGGCGATCGTTTCATGCCATATTTAGATGATATGCGGATCACTTATAACTAACAACAAAGTACCAGACAGTACGTATGAGCCAGCCTGACCGAAGCCGTCCGCCCTGGACACAATCAAGTGAAGTGACCAAGGCAATGTTACCCTATTGTTTTGTTTAGAGCCATATTTAGATGATATGTGGATCACTTCTAAATTACAACAGACTCCCAGCCAGTATGTATGAGCCACCCGGGCGGTGCCACAATGAGTCACCCCGGCCGAAGCCGACTGCAGCGCCAATGAGTACATCGACACATTTAGCACCCATGACTTAAGTACGTGGATCTTTTGTTACATTCTGAGAGGATTACCCCCCCCCAACCATTGTTTTTTTTTTTTTTTTTTTAGTAGCTGTATACACACCGACCTGTCATTTGGAACCCACGAAGCTCTTGTCCTTTGTACCCGTGCAATCCATTTTTCACAACGAACCGGGTCTCTTGGAAACTTACGAAGGGTAAATCCATCCTCCCGAGCAATATCCAGCAATACAACGAGCCGGCTTTTTGGCTAACACGAAGGAACAACGAGCTACCTTCCAGCAGGTAAAACTAGTAGAAACGCACGAGACCGCCTGAGTGGGCGTCTGCTACTAACGTCACTTCCTGCTTCTTCTCGAAAACAAATCCCTCGAGAGGATTTTCAAAGCGGGAGTGACAAAAAGCCACGTACGTCAAAATCATGTTGTGTGGTGAAAAAAACGGATGGGTCCATTCCGGCTGCCCTTTTTTTTTTTTTCATTAATAACATACTAAAAATCATGCATTTCATGACAGTCGACCTTTAAACTACAAACTGTAAAACAGACAAATTAATCAGTTATTAGTAGATTGAATGCAATTGGTCTTGTTACTTTTTTTACTGCGCTTCATAATAGGCTAAAAGTAGTGGAAAAAACTTTGTTCGTTGTACTCGTGTGCTGAATTGAGATGACAAAAAGCGCATTACTACATGGATCTTAATCTGAATATCAAGAAGTTTGACCAAATACTCAAACGCCATTGATTTGATGCTTTTGTGGCGTGTTACAACTCGGTGGCCACGAAGTAGAGTTTGTGCTAAGACCCAAATATTTGTTTTTCCTCCTGAAATTGTTCCCTTCAATGATATTCGCTGGCTGTGCGTTGGCAGCAGTGCAGCCTCTTCCTGCACTCCGATAAAAGGAAGCGTGCACGTCTTAATCGTATCGTCGGAGATTTGCGGGAAATCCTTGTTTAGAAGCGACTGCCGCAGAGTGGGGAGGAGGAAGGGGGGGGGGGGCGAAATGTGATGCAATTTTGCAGATAACCACTTTGCACCACATAAATCATTCACGTTCAATGGTGCCGGCGGCGGAGCCGATGCAACGTCAGCACGAGAGTGCAGCAGTGCGCTCGCTGCCTTCTGTCGCACAATAACGCGGCATCTTTAAAATGTCGTGCAGGAACAATTTTTTTAAAAGCATATTTTACTGCGCGATGTTGCTCGCATCGGTGTCAATATCCCCAAAAATGAACACGTGCGTACTGGTACGCTGTATTGGTGTGTAATGTATACAAGAAAACCGTTGCATCTTCATTTCAGCAAGTCAGACATTTGCAAGAAAGAAAGAAAAAGAATGAAATGAGGGAAGTTTTTTAAATGGAAGTCTTTATTAATATCAAAGGTCGTCTTCAGCCAAAGGGAGCATCTGCTGGCATCTGGTGGTGATATTGGAGAAGTGCAAGCAGAGGCGGTCAGGAAAATATATTTATTCTATGCCACAGACAGTTTGTTAAATCTTGTGAGATTGTTTCACACAGGCGGGGCCGGGATTTGAACCCCAATCCTCAGAACTGTGAGGTGGACGTGTCCCCCAAATGAGTATTTTACATTATTTATCAATGACTTATTTCTCTTCTATTTCTCAAAAAATTGGGTAGTTTGTTTATTGTCCATCCATCCATCAAGTTTCAACACAGATGATCTTTATTAAAGTAGCGCGGCACTGGAGCCTCGTCCATTTAATAAAAAAATTAAAAGTTAAAATATATATTAATTTCTCATTTTTTACATATTTGATTGAAATGATTTGAAAGGTTAATTATAAATAACCATAACATTTGTGAATGACTATTCTAAGTAAATTAACTATTTTACATAATATTCATCTATTTTTTCATGGTTAGTTAATTTTGATCAGTTGTACTGATTTATTGAAAATAATGAAATACAAATAAATAAAGATATATTAGTTTTTAAAGTGCATATTGAACTATTTTGATATATTGAAATAATTGGATAGTTAATCAGAATGAAATGAATTATGTACAAGGACAATCATCATTTTATTAAAACAATCTGACATATTTAATATAGGCTAAACTATTATATGTATTTTTTATGTCTCATCTACAAATGATTTTACATATTTGTCTGTTTAGAAATGAAATTTTCAGAAATGATTGCGCGACCCCAGTTTCGAAGTATTTACCATGTGATCCATGTCTTTGAGATTATGCTGTATTGAAAAAGGGAAAAAAAAACACACGCTGTTGGTGATGGCAAGACAGTTTAAGATTATTTTTTGAATGTCATGATTCAATAATAAGAAGAACAATAAACATATATCAATAACTATATTTACCTCTTTGAACACCTGGTTCCACATCAGGACCTCGGGGCCTGAGCACAGTAGTTAATCAATAGTTAACTACAGACATAACAATCAACATGCATGTAAACTGGCTGACAAATTTATTTATGGATTTTTTTGGCTCACCTTGACTTGTCACTCTTTTTACACACACATTTTCTGCCTGGTTGGAAGAAAAAAAATATAAAAAAAAAAAACAACATTGCTGAAACATAAATTTGGTTGTATTAAGAAAACAAGTAAATTAGAAAAGTGAGAACTGAGTCCAGAACTAGTTCTCCAAATCCATTTAAATTACTATTATTATTATATGACATTTGCCGACACCTGCAAGTTTTCATTCATTTTACGCTGTTAAATCAATCATTGCCTCAGTCAATAGCTCAGCTAAGTGGACTTCAAAAATAGGTTGACGGAGAAATTTTGCATCGACGCTCCACCGACCGCCCCCCCCCCAAAAAAAACCGAAATAAAATAACAACAAAAAAACTTGTCTGGAACTAATGTGTGCGTCACTGTAAACAATGTTTCTCACGGACATTTATTGCAGACGGACGCAGTGGTGATGGTTGCAGTGTTGGACATTTGATAAACTTTTCCCGAAACTAAAGTGAAGCATTTGTACATGATTTTAATTGCACTGTTCGATGTGTAATGTCCAGATATTATGATTTATGAGTGAGCTGAAAGGGAGTCAGCATTTTTTTTTGACTGGAAATGAGTAGTCGCTAGCATGCTAACCTTAAGTGCGATTGCTAACTATTAGCATATAGCTGTCTCAAATTCAGTACACTAAATTTATACCACACACACTCAGTATTAATATATGAACTTTGAGGATCAAAATAAGGTCATAAACGAGAATGAAATGCATTTAAAATGGAATTAATGAATACATTTTAACAAAGTACATGTGCTTGTGTGTGTGTGGTCGGGGGGATTATTGTTCGATTCATTGACTAATAATTTTAATAAGGGAATCGATTCTAAAAAAAAAAAAAAAAAAGGCTTGAGTGGATCACATGCAACAAGGCAGAAGGAAAAGAAATTTAAAAACCGTGTGGGTGATTACCGAGGAAAGTAGTTGGGTATGCCTTTATTTGCTCACATTTTCCCATAATCGACTAATTTAGTATCATGACCCAGTCGTATTAATCACCCTTCATGATGTGCACGCTCCTCTCTTCATTCTTGTCGCTGCACTAGTTGGAAAGGTTGACGTGGGGGAAATCCCAAGACAGGCGTGTGACCTACATGTTGTCAGGGTAAACATCTTGAAAGATTGCGCTCATCCTTTATTCATCCACTGGGAGGCGCCAGCGGCGTCCTTTCGCTTGCAAGAAGTTTTTTTTTTTTTTTTTTTTACGAGTCCAACAGTAAACTCGCACATCTCTGCTCTCTTTTATGTTCTCCTTTTATGCACTGTCTTTATGATTTGTCAGTTTTTCTGGCTGCTTTTTTTTACGATGCCAACCTCATTGGGGATAACTGAGAAAACCGCTTGCCTGCTGCTACTCAACTACATAAAACCTGAATAATAAAAACGTGCGTGTAAAAAAAAAAAAAAAAGTATTTGCTTCACGCTAATTGGTTTTCAGCGGTAACGAAATCGTTTGTCACCGTTTTTGCGAATTGAGTCGCTTTTTAGAGAACGCGCTGGCTAAATTGTTAAATAGTAGTTGGTGACACAGAAGTAAGTTGAAGTGATACATCTTGACCGAAAGGCTAAAAAGTTTCTGTATTGAGAGGGAACTAAAATTAGCCCGGGTTGTTGTTGGAAGTGATAGAGAGTCTTTGTTCCTTTTTTGTTCTGGTTGGCCTCTATTGAAAAAAAAAACAAAAACCATAAAAGAAATTATGTGGAAGCCATTCTTTTAAAATGTTGTCAGATGAATTTGAAATGAATGGGTGGCACGGTGGGTCACCCTGCCTGTGTGGAGTTTGCACGTTCTCCCCGTGCCTGCGTGGCTTTTCTCCGGGTGGGCACTCCCACAGGTTTCCTCCCACATCCCAAAAACACGCAACATTAACTGGAGACTCTAAATTGCCCATAGGTGTGATTCTGAGTGCGGCTGTTTGTCTCAATGTGCCCTGCGATTGGCTGGCGACCGGTTCAGGGTCTAACCCCGCCTCCTGCCTGTTGACCGCTGGGATAGGCTGCAGTACTCCCCGCGACCCTCGTAAGGATAAGCGGCAAAGAAAATGGATGGATGGATAAAATGACAGTTTGTGGTATATTTTATGCGATCAACCAGGTGTGTCAAACACACTGCCTACGGGCCAAAACTGGTCCACTAGGAGGTCCAATCCAGCCCGCAGAACGACTGTGAAAGTGAAAAAAATACATCAGACATTGTCGTGTGTTATTTGACGGATATTTGACCAAGAGAAGCAAACCAGAACGCCTTCCACGGGTCGTGTTGCTTGGGGGTTGTTTTGGTCAATATACACGCCGGCAGGCAAGAGGAACGCGCGAGTGCAGAGAAGGTGATAAGGACCGACCGGATGAGAAATGGATTGTGGGCGCCGATACCGGACCGGCGGCGCCACCCACCGTGACGCGTCGCAAATACTCACTGACGATGAGGGCGATACCCAGCAGGAACAGCACGACGGCGAAAATCAGCCCGCCGATCCTCAGAGATTCGTAGTCTGAAATGTAAAACACAGTATTGAATACATACCAAAGATGCGTACAAAATCTTTTTCTGGCACCATAAACAGAATCTGAGTCCAGGAGAGTCCAGTTTTACACATCATAGAAGTAACTTTCACCTTCTTTGATTCGTAAAAAAAAAAAAAAAAATTGTAAAGGGCTGAGCAGCTATCGGGTTATGCCTGTGTTTGAACGATACCAGATCATTACAGGAGGGGGGGCGTCTATTCGGGGAGGATGTTTACTTTTTCAAGTGGAAACCTCAGACCCAGAGAGGACGGGGCCACTATTTCGAGGAGAGACTTTTGAACTGCAAAGAGAGAAAAGCGAGCCGACGCCGATAACGTCGGTGCCCGTTTCAGGGTGGTGGTTTGATAACTTATTAAAAGTAAAATGGTTGCACGTGTTTGGTCGTCTTATGATGGGGTATGGATGTACCGTCATTTCCGGCCTGTAAGCCGTGACTTTTTTCCACACGCTTTCAACCCTGCGGTTGATGCGAAAAGGGACGAGTGAGACCGGTGGAATACATGTGTCGAGGAACTGACTTTTACCAGTTCAGCCCTGTTAGCGCTGCGCTAGCGTGTTACTGCCATGTCTCAGTGATTTTTACCTGTATGTTTCTTTTTAACCGGCCCTGTTAGCACGGCGCCAGCATTAGCGCGGCGACGCTAGCATTAAATTCACTGTGTACTGTCTTTCTTCGTAAATATCTCATGTTTCAGTGTGGGCACTTGCGGTTTTTACACAGGTGTGGCCTGTGTAAGTATGTACCAAATGGTATTTCCTTTCCTTTCCTTTCCTTTCCTTTCCTTTCCTTTCCTTTCCTTTCCTTTCCTTTCCTTTCCTTTCCTTTCCTTTCCTTTCCTTTCCTGGGTGAGGCTTATAACAAGGTGTGCTCTGTAGACCGGGAATTACGGTAAATATAATTTGTCAACAGGCACCAACCCCATAACCTCAAAAAATGGATAACGGATATTCCATTTAAAGAGGAACTCCAAGGCCATGAGATGAAAGATTAGCAGGCACGAGATGCTTTAACGTGACCTTACAGCTGTTTCCTTTCAAAAGTTTGTAACTCGGACGGGCTTGCTTACCGTATTCAAAAGCGCTGTCATAGTCTGAGGTGAGAGAGCGAGAGAACAGAAACGGTAAGGGAATTAGCAAAACAAATGACACGTTGACCGCCACGCGGAGCTTAACGTCGGCAAGACTGTCGGCTGGAGCAAAACGCACCTTTTTCGCTGTCTACCGCTGAAACTGTGAAGACAAAACAAAGACAAACAGTATTAAAGAGGTGACAGTATTAAAAAAAACAAAAAAAAAACACTAGCGTAATTTCCAAGCCGAGACTTTTTTCACATGCTTATGCGGTGCTGCCGTTAGTGCGGTGCCAGCGTTAGCGCACCCGGTTGTAGGCGTCGGTATACAGTAAGAGTTTAACGCTAGACTTGTGCTAATGCTATCTCCGCGTTAAAGCTAGCTCCACGCTAATGCTACCCCCGTGCTAACTTTAGCCCTGCGCTAACGCTAGCGCGGGGCGAGTGTTAAACTCTTTCTGGAGGCCGAGAATTACGGTAGTTCTGTTTGATTAAGAATTTGCACCTGGCTTTCAGACGTAGCAGGCAGATTTATCAGAATTTGATCATCTTTTTTTTTTTTTTATTTTCTGCATTCGCCGACAACTGAAGCTGTTGTCATAAAACCTATGATTGAGCCATTTAAATTCTATTCTTCCTCTTTTTTTTTTTTAGGAGGGTAAAAAAATTAAAGCTCGATTGGTGTCTGATTTTGTTTGACGATTAAGGTTCTGCTGTTGATCTCTGAAGGTGGTTTAGAATTTACAGTTTGGCATTAAGTGTCAAGAGACATTGAATAATAATCATTTTCACGCTTCTCCCAGCATGACTTTTGAAATAAAAATAAAAATAAAAAAAACTTTCAGTAGCGGAAGGTTCCAATCCTCAGTTAGGATAGTGTGTGGTGTACGAATAAATACATAAAGAATAAATTGAAATGATCAAACGGAGCAGACAGCGTGCTACAGCCAAAGGAGCTCGTTGTTCAAAAAATGAAACAAATATGACTTTAAAAAGTTTGTTCTTAAACCGAAATTTGGGTCAATCGTGAAAGAATCTTTTTTGGCGTTTCGAACAAGCAGCGCGTGACGGGCCAAATCCGCCAAGCGAATGAGCGCGAGGTCAAGAAACGAAAAGTGCCACGTGACCGCTGGAGAGGGAGAATATGTAAATTCACGTGAGTTGTTCAGACGCGAGCCCTCGGAAAGACAGCGGAAAGCGTTCTCACCGAGGGCCGGGGTCAACCAGGACACCAGAGCCACGAGCAGCAAAACGTCCATCGTCGCTGGCGGGGACCAAAGACAAATGTCTTCATTAAGTCAACTTTATTCATTCTCGCACTTGGAAAAAATCGACATACAACACAACCAGCAAATCTGCCAAATATTACTAAAACTTTTTATGAGTAGGAAATATGTATATATTTCAGATATGTCAAAGCACACAGAAAAAAAAAAATAAACTCGAGGGTGATCTTGCCAAGCTACAGGAGGGGATTCATGTGCCCAGCGTGCCTTATTAAAAAAGAGCCAAATACTGTGGAGGCTTTATACGGCACCGGGGGGGTCACCGCAGGTATTTCATAAAAATGCGCTTGCACGGGCTTTTAGTCTGCTACCAAACAAGTGAAGCGCGGACCTTTTGGACTGGGGACGCGCGGAGCTAAAAGCAAACAAAATGAAAAGTGGATTTTTGTCGTGTTTGATGAATAAAGTGAACTTAAAGGAGGTAAATTCGCGAGCTGCCTCTTCTGCTTCTCGCCAGGCAATAACGTGGCGTGTAAGTCAAGAGGGATGAGAAAAAACAAAATCATACACATAAATAAAAGACGGTTTGCTGATTTACTACCGTAATTTCCGGCCTACAAGCCAAGACCTTTTTCACACGCTTTCAACCCTGCGGTTTATGCGGTGATGTGCCATGCTAACGCTAGCCCCGCACTAAGACTAGCGCTGTGCTAAACCTAGCTCTGTGCTAACGCTAGCCCCGCGCTAACGCTAGCATGGTTACCAAGGGTTATAACTAGGTGTGGTCTGTAGGCCGGGAATTACAGTACATTTTATGGATTGGACTATTTTTTTCCCCCCATGTTTATTGGCGTCATTTTATTCTATAATTATGTTTTCCTTGCCTAATTGTTATTTTTGGGGTGGATTGCTGAGGGTCAGCATGCTGCATATCTACACCGCTAAAGGTCTTTCACACGCTTTCAACCCTGCGGTTTATGCGGCGCTAGTGTTAGCGCACCTGGTAATAAGCCTCGGTACGCATAGTTTAAGTTAGCGCTAATGCTAGCTCTGCACTAACGCTAGCGCCATGGAAGCGTTAAACTCTTTCTGTGTACCGAGGCCTGTAACCAGGTGCGCTCTGCAGGCCAGGAATTACGGTATAAACTTTCCAAACGATCATTGTCATCGTTTTGGCTAGCTCGGCTTTATTTTCAAGGGTTGCATCTCGCGCAAATGTTACTTTTTGTTTGTTCTCCGTTCGTCGGGCCTCTGTCGTGTTTTCCCAGCCATCACGTGTGAAATTAAAACAACCAAGTAAGCGCTGCCGATTTCTGCAAACGTGTACGTAGCATTGGGGCTAGTCAACAGCCGCCACGTGCCTGCTGTCATGCGAAAGCCGAAAGGTAAGCGGAGCAGCATATTGTGGGATGGACAAAACAGTGCGTAGTTGTTCCGCGGGGGTACTTATGCATGTGTGGTGTTGCGTACATAACAGTTTACAAGTGTCGCCATTATTTCAGTACAATTTGTGACTTTTTGGCGTGTGACGTACGCGCCTTCTGCTCAATTGCGGTCGGGCCACGCCTCCTGGAGTTGTGCGGTCAACACCTCCTGACAGGGACTGCGATGGGGTCTATTTAAGGCACTTCAAATGGCGCGCGGTCCGAGATCTCCGGTGTCGAGTTCCGTTCGGTATTTGCTTTGACCGTTGCGTCCGCTGGCAGCGGCCCACGTGGCGGCGTTTCAGCGACATCATTATCTAGCAGGCTATTGTTGTTTAAAAGCTCGCGCAGACACTTTTGTTTACCGGCGCCGCGGCAAGACGACGCACTTAAGCGTACCTCCAGCTGCGCGCAGATGGTCGGCAATTTAAAAGACGTGAGGCCCGAGAAGACCCTTGGCGGGGGGGCCCGGATGAAAGTGAGTGTTCCAAAATATGAAATAAATGAGCTTTAAAAAAACAATTGTGAGACCTGCAACGTGTGTGTGTGTTCGTGTGTGTGTGTTGTCCACTCCAAAGATTAAAGTTTATGCAAGGGAGACAACATAAACACTTCATCTGTGGAAAGTGGGCTGAAGAATAAAAGGCCGCAAATCGTTTGATTCAAAGGGGGGCTTATTCAAATAGGAACCATTAATTGAATGATAGAGAGGGGGAAATACAAAGCAAATGTATTTGTATAGCGCATTTCCTACACGAGGTAATTCAATGTGCTTTACATGATAAGAGGCATTTGAAAACAAAGCGATAAAACATTTAAAACGGCATAAAAACAATAACAAAGACAAACAAATTATTGAAAAAAAAAAGACAATTAAAACCACATAAAGTGCAAGTAATATGATGAAAAAGTGGAGATATTCTAAAAAGCACGAGAAAAAAGAAGCCTTTTCAACCTGGATTTCAAAAGATTGACACTTGGGGCTGACCTCACCTCTGTCGTCAACTTCTTCCATTTGTGTGCAGCATAATAGCTAAATGCTGCTTCGCCACGTTTGCTTTGGACTGCTTTTGGACTCCACTATTTGACCCAAGTCAGTCGATCTCAGAGCTCTACTGGGTTTGTTATCCGGAAGCATTTCTTTCATGTATTCAGGACCTAAACCACTGAGTGATTTGTAGACCGGTAGCAGAACTGTATAATCCTATTCTAAAGTTGTCTGGAAGCCAGTGCAAGGACTTTAGGATTGGAATTTTATGCTCTGGCCACTTTGTTATGGTCAGAACGCGAGCTGCAGCTGTTTAATACTCTTTTTTTGGGGGGAGTCCAGTCAGAAGACCCTTACAATAGTCAAGTCTACTTGAGATAAAAGCATGGATGAGCTTTTCCTGGTCTGCTTGACACATACAAGACTTCACTCTCGATATGTTCTTCAGACGGTGGAAGGCAGTTTTTGCGACTGATTTGATATGATTGTTGAAAGTCTCAGTTTCGGACTTGGTCTTTGTTTTTTAAAGATAGTCCAGGTGTTTCATAACAGCAATTGTCTTTTCTTTATTGCTGAAAACAATTGTCTCAGATTTGTTGCGATTTAGCTGAAGAAAATTTGGGCTCATCTGGTTATTCATCTGATTTAGACAGTGGCACAACACCTCAATTGAACTGTAGTCATCTGGCGACATTGCTAAAAATATAACCGTGTGTCATCTGCATTAGCTATGGTAGTCAAAATTAAAGTTTTGAAAAATTTGAATGCAAGACTTACAAATAAATGACCTCTTCTTATAATGAAACATTTTGATCGGGCATACGGTCACGCATGAAAACATGAGGGCTCATATTTTACTGAGTGATTGTTACCGCGATGAAGTAGCGTACAGTAGAAAGGGCCCAAAATACATAAATTGTCACAAGTAAGTGGAGGAGAAGAAACGGGGACGCTCGCGATGTCACATTTGCGAGGGTAAAGCTGCTTCCAGTCATTAAATAGTCACATGCTGCCACAGGCATTTGGATGCAAGATGGGGGTTGCAAGTTCAGGCGACAAAAAAAAAAAAAAAAAAGCCAACGGTGTCCTTTAAAAAAAAGTTGACTCATAAACATTTCAGAAGTGGAGATAGCAAACTTTTTTTTTATGAGGTTCATGCAGCTAGTAAAAATCCATCCACGTGGACTACTCGAAAACGACAACTTACCGCGTTTGAAAGCGCAAATGATCCCTCCACCTAACTTTAGGGTTGGGGGTGGGGGTGTGGGGGAGGCCTCTTCAAACTTTTTCTTTCGGCGCTTCCGCACCGACAGAAGGGCCGGAATGTGATGTGATGTTGAGTCGAGAAAGAAATGAAATAAAACAGCTTACATCGGATTCGTGAGGACTTGGGAGAACGGCGGCGAACCCTTTCGGGTCTGTCTGCGTGTCCTGTTTGGTTCACTGTGGAATGAAAGGGGGGGGGGGGGTGGTTGTGGGGGTGGGCACATGGTGTGAAGTTACACCCAGTCTGGAGTGCGAGCACTGACCGTACAACACAAAACAAACGTGCTCACTTGGGAGTAGGACAGTTTTGACAATGTGGATTTCATTGTAACATTTGACCAGTTTTACTGTTGGGAGGGAATGGAGTGAGATGAGCCCCCACTCCCACCCCCATGTATGAGTTTAGCACAGACAGACAAAATACTCAAATATACACTTGAGGATATTTGGACATGTTTGAGTAATACTGTATACTGCATACTGTACAAACTCCAAAACCAGTGGAGGGACTCGAACCCGGAATCTCAGCAGCGTGTGGCTAACGTGCTAACCATTAACAGCGATCCAAGTTCCCTTATTTGGATTTCATTCACACCGGACGTTTCCCAAAATGGGATCGAAATTTCTTTTCCAGTGTGCAAACAGCATTTATTATTATTATTATTATTATCACGAAGGTGAAGTAACTCCTCTCATTCTGATTCAAACAAGACGCTTGTGGCCTACTTTCAGATTACCTGAATCATTTTTCATACATAGTTAAAAAAAATAATCAGATTACTCTCACCTAACAACATCCATCCATCAATTTTCTTTGCCGCTTATCCTCACGAGGGTCACAGGGAGTGCTGTAGCCTATCCCAGCTGTCAACGGGCAGGAGGCGGGGTAACACCCTGAACTGGTTGCCAGCCAATTGCAGGGCACATCGAGACAAACAGCCACGCTCACAATCCCACCTTGGGGCAATTTAGAGTGTCCAATTAATGTTGCATGTTTTTGGGAAGTGGGAGGGAAGCGGAGTACCCGGAGAAAACCCAAGCAGGCACTGGGAGAACATGCGAACTCCACACAGGCGGGACCGGGATTGAACCCGGTCCTCAGAACTGTGAGGCCAACGCTTTACCAGGTCAGCCACCGTGCCACCTACCTGATAAAAAACTGACAAAAATGAGGAATGGCTGGTAGTAATCCGATTATTTACACCAGATGGTCTGATCCAAGTACCCTTTTCTAGTTTGCTTTGAAAAGAAATACACATTTAAAAAAAAACTTGGTTTGGAGTTCTAAAACTTGAGACCAAAAATGGGCTCGAACGACAAATGGTGGCAAAAAAAAAAAAAAACCCCAAAACAAAAACACTTTTAACAAAAAAGTGAGTCTGGCCCAGAAGGAAAAGATACTTAATAGCAGCGTGTTGCTGCCGGGCTTCGTTCTCAAGGTCTCCCCTGGACCAAATGGACACATCCTTTCTTGCGGGACAAGCAAACATTGGCCTGCCTGGACCAAGCGGTCGGTTATGACTCAGTAAAAAGTGAAGTCGGGTTTATTGATCGGAGCCTAAATGATGAGGAGGCTAATGAAATAACCTTCGTCTGAACGGTTTTGATGAGTGCGAAAAGGACGGGAGGGAACGATTTCCCGAGGCCTTCGCAGTCGCCAGCGCTCAAGCCAGTGAAATTTCTTCACGAGATTTGATTGACACGTTATTCTTTTCAGGAAAGGTGTGCGCTCCAGCAATTCAGAAAAGTTATTTTTTTAAAAAAAAGGGACTTGAGTTTCATAATTTGACTTGACAGCTGTCCGTAGACGTACCAAGCTCAAAGATTTGGTGCATGCATCCATCCATCCATTTTCGTAGCGACTTATACTCACGAGGGTCCTGGAGAGTGCTGGAGCCTATCCCAGCTGTCAACGGGCAGGAGGCGGGATAAACCCTGAACTGGTCGCCAGCCAATTGCGGGGCACATAGAGACAATTAGCCACACTCAAAATCACACATAGGGGCACTTTATCCATCCATCCATCCATCCATCCATCCATTTTCTTAGCCACTTATCCCCACAAGGGTCACTAGAGTGCTGGAGCGTATCCCAGCTGTCAATGGGCAGGAGGCGGGATAAACCCTGAACTGGTCGCCAGGCAATCGGAGGGCTCATCGAGACAAACAGCCACACTCGCAATCACACCTAAGGGCAATTTAGAGTGTCTAATTAATGTTCCATGTTTTGGGGTGGTGGGGGGAAACCGGATTGCCCGGAGGAAACCCACACAGGCAGGCACGGGGAGAACATGCAAACTCCACACAAGCGGGGCCGGGATCGAACCCGGGACCTCAGAACTGTGAGGCCAACACTGCGGCACCATGCTGCCAGATTTGGTCCAGTGAAATCCAATACAAAGAATATCTTTACAAAAATAATACAGGAGAGTCCCTTTCATGCAATTATACACCACTGCAAATTACTCCAATAAAAATATCTTTCGGTGTGGATCGTATAAAGTTATGTGATATTAGCTTTCTCCACAAGATGGGGGTGTTGGGCAAGAAAGGCTTCCTTAATTAATAAGCAATGTACAACAGCCAAGAACTGGAAACTTTGGAAAGTTACAAACAAGGACGAAGTTGCCACTTAACTGCAGCAAACACGTTCATATTTTCATTTTTTTTTTTTTAACTTCCATTCAGTTCAAGCGCACATTGATGGAAATTTTTCCAACGTGGTCAGGCAGAAAGGACACTCCGTGAAAGCAAAGCAAACGTCACTTTTTTGCTACAGATTTGCTGCCTCTCTGTGGAGGAAGGAGAGGCAGACATAAAAAAAAAAAAAAAAAAAAAAGCAAAATTCTTCATGGCATCGACTTAGGGTGAGAAGACAAATTCTGGGCAAATATTGCGCCCAGATGAGTCTTAAACGTCCTTGGATGACGAGCAGTGATTGGATTGCAAGCTTGGTAGCTTTTGATGGCCTTCCCTTGTCAGCCTCACCTGCTTTTTAATCAGTAATTACCATAGGGGATTCTCTAGTATTTCTTAATTAAATTGGACCAAATGCAATTATAAACCAACCCCCCCCCCCACCTCTTCCATTCCTTTAAACGGGCTCTGCGGAGTCCTCGCTGGGTTCTTCTCACTGCTAAGAGCTTAAGCGGCTGAACGGTCACAGCAACGATCTTCGTCGATTATGCCAGCGGTCGAATCGAGTTGGAATATTAAAGAACCGGAGTTCATGGAGTAAAGCGAGGTTGGCTTTTTACAGGAGTCCCGGGTGCTCGGGGTCGGGGAACTTTAAGTCGGGGGCTCGTGAAACTTTTTGAAAGTTCCTGGGTGCGGATGAATGCAAACAGCTACCAGACAGAATGTGTAATAACACATTCGTGAAAATGAACTCATTTGGTATTACTAATGATATCCTTGTTTATATTTCAAAATGATCAATTTCACAATGTTGGGCACTATGTTGGTAACCCCAACAACAGTTGAAGGAAATTTCATTTTTGTCAATTTTGCTCACAGTTCTGCACTCCCCCCCCCCCCTTCATTTTGTTTCAATCTTTAACATTTAGTAATGCATAATTGTGACAACGGAAACAAGGTCTTCTATTTCGGCAAGGCGTGTTGTTGAATGCAGCCACAAAATGGATGCCTGCTGCAAAATGCACAAGTCAACTAAAGGTACACAGTTAGCGTTCATGTTCATTTTTATTATTGTGTGGCCTGCTTAACCAATAAGCAAGCACGAGCCATCAACAGCATCAAAAAGCTACAGTGGCTTCGGGCCCCACCCTCAAACTTTGAATTTCAAAAGATAACCGTATACATTCTTTTTAACCAAGTATGCAAATTTAAAATCTGTGGAAAAAAAAAAAAAAAGCAGCATAGATCACTTTTTTTTGGAAGGTTTTGTGAAGTACTTGGAAAATCCCGACTCTAGACTCAAACAAATACTGTATTAAAAGGACAAAGCATTGTAGAAATAGCACAACGTTTTTTTTTTTTTTTTGGGGTGGGGCAAATATCAGAACCAGCATCCACCTAAAATAAAAACAGTCCATTCACACTCCTTTGAAGCTCGCAGATCTGCAACTGTTCTGGCTTTCTACAAAACTGATACATTTTTTTTTGTTCCATTGTGCACTCGGTCAAAGGCTATAAGTCGGCTCGAAAGTTGTACGGTGAGGATGCAGTCATGCCATTCAAGTTATTCCACATCCAACCACGCCTTTATGGATTGATCGGTGCGTGAGGCTGCAGTCATGTTTAAACAGAAGCGGGCCTTTCTTGAACTTCTCAAAGTTGGAACTGTAGAATTGTCCAAAAGAATGCTTAGGGTTCTGTAAAATTTAAGAAGCCCCTGAGGGATTGTATCAATACTAATGTTGCTGTAGGATAAAAAGGAGCACAAAAAAAAAAAAAAATACACCCAACGCATGTATTCAGGGACGTTTAAATAAAATGCAGGGGGGGGGGGGGGAGACCTCACAATTGGTTACATGTGGGGCAACACGGTGGATCACCAAAGAAACGCTGGCCTCACAGTTCTGAGGTCCTGGGTTCAATCCCAGACCCACCTACGTGGAGTTTGCATGTGCTCCCAGTGCCTGTGTGGGCTTCCTCCCATATCCCCAAAACATGCAACAGTAATTGGAGATTCTAAATTGCCCCTAGGTGTGATTGTGAGTGCGGCTGTTTGTCTCTTTGTGCCCTGCGATTGGCTGGCAACCGGTTCAGGGTGTACACCGCCTCCAGCCAGTTGACAGCTGGGATAGGCTCCGGCACTCGTGACCCTTGTGAGGATAAGCGGCAAAAAAAAAAAATGGATGGTTGCATGTGTGCACAAAAAGTTATTGACTAAAGAAATGCACACTGAAATAAGTACAGAAGGTGGACCGCTTTCATTCAGGAACTGAATGAGGCACAAAAAAAATAAATTGAAAAAAAATTGCTCTTACATCAAGCCAATAAGTCACATGACAATTGCTGGGAAAAAATGATGCCTTCATGAAATAATTTTGTTTTTTTGACAGGGTGACTCAAAGAGGTTCCCAGATTACTCACTTTGACCCGTTCCAACTCCGGAGTGGAAAGTAAATTGACTTTCCACTAGCAGCACTTCAGTTTAGACGGCCATCCATTCTGTGCCGTGCGCTTTTGAATTCCGCATGCTAAACATTTGGCCCCGTTTCACACGGGCCAAAGACGAGACCAGAAAAAAAGGAAGTCCTGCCAACCTGATGAATTACTTCAAATCGGGCCTTTATTTGGCAACGTCCTGCTGCGTGAATTCCCAGAAGCTGCCGCAATTGATCAAACCCCACATAGTCATTTTTAATATTGCCCATCAGCGAAGTGTTATGATGGCTTTGACATAGAATTCATTTTCACCAAAAGTAGGAACAAGTTTCTCCCAAAAAGAGATTACAATCAAGTTTTAGACAGGTGTGACATTTGCAAAAAAAGTTACTCTAAAGCAATTAAATTAGACAAAGCAAGAAAGTGAAAAATAAAATCTTCCAAGTAGCATGTCTTATTAATGGAATGTGTACATCACAAAAATCATTCGTTTGCTTTCTGTGCTATTTATGCTCCAGATCAATGTAGTAATACTTGCAACCAGTTATATTTCATCCGATATCAATTACAGATAGTGTCTAATTTGATGCATTTTACTTTAGTAAGGTTGCAGACTAAGTTTTAAAATATCTACAATGTATAAAAAAAAACATCACAAAAATGGAATGAGTTTCAGCATTTTTAATTTTATACAATTCATTTATACATGTAGATTTACACTGCCAGATCCTTGTCTGAGGCTGTGGAGGGAAAACATTTAAAAATTAAAATGAATATATTGCCTGCACAAAAATGATGCTTTTCACCTACCAGGCTTGAAAATCAGAGAGCGCCCACGAACTGACCGACGTACGAGAGTGGGGGTCATCAAGATCGCCACAGATTCCACACAGTTTCCCAGCGTACCAAGGAGCCGCCTTGAGCGTGACGTTAGTGACGCCGATCTCCATTTGCAACTCAGATTCCAGTCCAGCATTTCTCTTCAGGACCACCACCGCCTCAGACTTGTCCCAGGCAACGCCGGACGACAGCAAAACCCCTGAAGGCGTCGTGTAAGGCAGCGGCACGACGTCCCCGTTGGCCTGCGGTGCAGACAGTGAACACATTAACACCAACAAAAAAAAGCAGAAAAATATGATTTTATGTTACCTTCACAACACCATCCTGGATAACGATGGAGAATCCCACTAGGAGGATTTGGAACACTGTATCGAGCCTGGTCCCAGTCCCATTGCAAGGCCCGTAGTAAGAAATCAGGCTGAACCAATCAGGAGACTTCTCGTTGCAAAGGCCCGTCAGCTTGTAAGCGGTTTTTGGTGCCAAGCTCGGCTGCCGTCCATTAAAAGTCGAGACCCGCAGGCCGCGTCTGAGTTGACAGACTTTCTGTCCAGCACAGTTCCAGGAGCCCTCGCTCAGTAAACACATCTGGCCAGGGCCGCAGGCTGCCTTCTCACACAAGGCGCCACCTAGAGGGTGGCACCAGCATCGCTCTGTGCAATTCTCACTGTACAGCTGCTCGTCCGGCTTTTTAAAAATAAGAGATCACGTGTAAAAATACAAATAAAGTAACACGCATTAAAAAAAAAAAAAAGTGCGTACAGCTTCTACACTTACCTGGATGTATCGACCATGAGCCACACACCCGCACTGGCCGACGGGTACGCATTCCCCGCCATCGAACACGTTCCCATGCTGGCACTGGCACCCTCCCGAACAGCCGACTGCCGAGGACCCCGGCCGGAGCAGAGCGGGACACGAGCTGGAACTGGCATCGACACACCGGCTTGGGCTGCTGCGGTCTGGACACTTGAAAGCTGATTACGAAAAATAAAATTTGAGAGTCATCCTTAAACTTGAATTTAATGAAAAAAAGGGAGGTGGGGGTGGGGTCACTCACAGCAGGGGCTCTTTTCTCTCCAGGAACCCACAGTTATCCCTTCAGCCTGGCAGGCTGCCGCGTAGGCTTCCAGCGCTAGACATACAGCTTCGTTATCATCCGCCCCCCCGCAAATGGCTCCGAGGCACGCGTCTCTGTATAGTTGGGGTTTAATGCCCTGGTTCCAGCAGTGATTGAATTCGATACTCGTGGCCAAGAGGAGGTCACAAACTGTTTCAGCCTTGAAAGACTGCGTGCACTGACCACAGTCCTTTCCACAAATCTCACTGCAATTCTGTCCGGGAGCGCCGACAGACCAGCTAGTCAAGAAATCGGCGATACTTTCGGCAAGATAACCGCTTTTTAACTCCAGGTCGTCCGATTTGTCCCCGTTGAAATTCCCGCAGAGGCCTGAAACTGTGCCGTTGTAACGCCGCGGTACGCTCAGCCTGAGATGCTTTGCGGCAGACAGCTCAAGCCTCACGCCAGCCACAGACGAAATGACTAACCGACCGTCATATTCATAAGCTTTGAGTGCATCATTACTGTAGGGCACCTTGTGGTCTTCACCATTTACCTGAAACGAAACAAAAATGTTAACATTAAAGTCAATTTAAATTCAATTGCAGAACTTACTTGTATTTTCCACCGCATTTCTGGATCCACGCTCATCTCCACTTCAGCTAAAACAAACACCAGCTTGCTCACGATAAAAGTGCCATCGCTGTGCTTCTCGAAGCTAAGCAGCAGCCGGTGGCCGTGAGTTTCATTGGGAGAGCGTTCGGACACTAAATAGGTGCAAGCGCCGTAGTGTGGTATTACTAAATTGTCAAAAGTGATGTAGCCAAACCCAGCAAGAATTTCACACGCTTCATTACGCCAGGGTCTTGAATCAAAGAGGCCAACGCTTGCTGGGAGGTCGTTTACGGGCTTACAAGGTGATGGTCTGCAAGACACTTTCCTCTTATGACAGTAACAAATCTGACAGCTTTTTGAGTCAGAAAAGTAACCAGGAAGATGGTATTGTCCCTCGTGTAAGCAGCCACAGTCTGCCTCCAATACGCAACGATCATTACTGAGGATATAGCCAGCGTCACACTGGCAACCCTCCTCGCAACCGCCGCTGCAGGTAGTTGCAGAGGAAAGTCCCGCACACGTGACGGGACAGCGGGGCCCGCACAGCTCGTAGTGACTGTTCTTGGGGCATCTTATACCTGTAGAAAGGAGGGTTAGAATTAAATATATGTAGTTAAAATAGTCAAATAAGGTGGTCTTTATTCTATGCAATTGATAGACTAAGCGTCGCACAGTACAATCTTGAAAATGTTTCCAAAAAGTTGGAGCACATTATATTTAGGTATGGATTTTAAAAAAAAAAAAAAAAAAAAAAAAAAAAAAAAAAAAAAAAAAAAAAAGGGTACATATACATTTTGGTAAGATATTCGATGTGTCTTGTCACACATTACAGTAATATGCGCCCCCCCAATCTGAACTCTACGACGACCTCAGGGCGCATGCTTTTTACGATCGTGAGCGTAGCATGTTTGTTGCTTCTTTCACCAAAGATCAGAAACGACTGTCTGTGAGTTTGTTTTAACTTAAAGAAAAAAAAAATAATGCATATATTTTCATCCACAACTGCTACACAACTCGCTGTTGTAGTAGACAGATGTTACTTTTGAAGTGTTGGCCAAGGACGTGTAATGTAGATAAATTTGATTATGCAAAAACGTTTTATGCACAAATATTTAATCCAATTTATTTAAGTCAAACAGTTAAATATTTACGACTGAAATTTATGTTTAACAGTTTTATATTGTTATGCCATCATTGAGCGTTTATTTTAGTTGCTTGAGGGATTCTGTTCCGACAGTTACAGGGAACAGGACCAACGTGTCTTGTGGCCTGTCCCGAGATTATATTACGGCTACATCAGCACGTGCACAGTGATTATGCAGACAGTTTTTTTGAAAAACAATACAAGTAGAAACCTAGCAAACTATAACTGCAGATAATTCCCAATATTTTGAACATATGGGTAGCAGCAAATTGGTAGTGCGCATTGGTAGAAGGGTTTCCCTGATTTTTTTTTTGGTCAACTTTGGAGGCGCGCATTATACTCGAGAAATTACGGTACTTTTAAAATGTTGACAACCCAAGTAAACAAAATGACAGTAGCTTGAGAAGGCAGTGATATTGCATTTAGGAAAAGATTAAAAACCAAAAAGGCCATTTACTCACCACAAAAGGTGTCACTCCGCCAGTGCCTGACGGGTAACTGAGCTGCTTGGCAGGCAGCTGAATAGGCTGCAACGGCATTGCAAAGGGCCAAGTAATAGCCTCCGTAAAAACAGGCGTCCGCTAAACAGTTCTTGAAGTAGGGCTTCGGACTCAAAACTAAAGCGCACTCTGCAAACGGGCCGAGTTCATCTCCGAGGACCCCGCAAAAATCACCCCCCTCAAACACTTTCATCGCATCCGAAGGGCAATTCTTTGGCGCGGAAGCGCAGCGGGACCGACAGGCCGCTGCTCCTCCCAACCTCCAGCTGTGAGCAAACGCGAGCGTATTTGGGGCTTGCTCTTCATCTGGCATCATTTGGTCATCGTAAGGGTCGGAGTTGGCATTCCCGCAGAGACCGCGAACGGATGATGCGTAACTGCCAGGGAGGACAACCACCATGGTGCCAGTTTTGTAGATAATCAACTGCAACCCTGTATCTACGTGAATAACTAGTGACGAAGGTGTGAGAAAAGCATGGACGTGGCCTTTATGGTGCAAGTATGGCAAAGGTTTATGCAGTCCATTAACCTGAAAACAAAAAAAAAAAATGAAATTGCAATCAGAATAATATTTAAAATTGTAAAGGTGGAGGGGAATAGGAACTCACAAATAGTTTGTCAGGATCTTCTTTGCGGACTACCATCTCCAGGTCGTAGATTGAAAGAGTTAAAGTTAGGCTATGGAAGAATCTTTTATGACAACTTGCGTCGGAGATGGTGATGTTGAACGGTGCAAATCCATTTAGATTGGAGTTCGTCTGAACTAATATATAAGCGCAACTGTCCCTGAAGTCATAACGATGTCCATCGAAGGATGTAAAGTGCAGCCCAGTGACAACGGTACAGTTCTGAGGTCTGTCAGCTTGACACACTCTTTTGTGAGGAAGTCGCTTGCAGGACATTCCTTTCGGGCACTGCGATGAGCTGCACTTGGTTTTTCCTGGTTGACAGATGCAAAATTGTCCGCAGTCATCCGGGATCCAGAAAGCAGCGTTGAGGTGGTAGTATTTGCCAGTAGAGTCCGTGCAACCGCATCGCCGAGGCGGCACACAACCCTCCGGACTGGCGAGGAAGCCCGGGTTACAGAAGCAGCCTTGGACACAAGCCTGATGACAGAGTCTGCTTTTTAATCCGCAGGTTGGGGGACAGGCTGAGCCACAAGTCTTGTAGTGGCTGTTTGGCGGACAGCTCACAGCTTAAACAATTGGGGGGGGGGGGGGGGGAGACACACACTCATTTAATTCACAATTGTCAAAATTCAAAACATGAACCTTGAGAAGAATACTTACCCATTGTCAGTTCAGGGGGGAAGTCACTTAACTCGTCACAAACAACAGAATAGGATGATGTCGCCTGTTTAAGAGAAGCCTCCGACCGTTTTTGCATGAAGTCAGCTATACATCGCTCATAAAAAGATTCCGGGTTGACGTGGCTGTGACAGCGCGCAAATTGACCAGTTGGATCGACGAGGTCGTTGCAGTGAATTTTACGACGGGCAGCGGTTCCGTCGGGCGCGTCTTCCATCAGCGAAGTAAGATTCAATTCCATTTTACAACCGGTACAGCAGTTATGATCGCCGTCAAAGATGCGATAAGCCTGTGCCAACTCCACACTTGTCGTGGCAGGTGGGAAGCCTTGCAAATGTATTCCGTAGTCGTCTTGAGGATCGCCGTTAAAATTGCCACACAGGCCATAGACGACAGCCTTATAGTTGGGGTCCAATCTTATTAGGATGGTGCTATTCCAGTCAAACAGTACGTTCAGCCCAAAGTCAGTTTTCAGTAGAGTTTTGCCTTCCTTGTTTGAAACTTCAATCTTACCACGAAGCAGAGTGACGGGAATGTAATTTACTTGACCGTTAACCTGAAAATAAAAAGGAGTATAGAGTCCAAAAAAATCAGGAGGTGCTGGTTTAAACTTTGAGAAACTTAACTTACTCGTATACTGCCCTGGTCCACAAAGGCGATCACAAACCCATACGCTTGTACAGTCACCAGCTGCATGGATGAAACTTCTTTGCAATCGCTCTTCTTTGACACCGTGAAAGGTGTCGTTCCACCTGCGCCGCCTTTGCTGCCGGAAAGCAGATAGGTGCAGGTACCCTTGAAGTCGTAGTTGAAGCCATCAAAAGTGTGGTAGTGGTGGCTTCCCCAGGTCCAGCACTGACCCGGTTTGCTCTCGCAAACAGTTACACCGTTGCTCAGGTAGCATCGCTCGGATATGTCGCATTTTCCCTCACAGGGATCTTGGTCTGGCTCTGATCAAAAGAGAAGTTGAAAACTACTAAAATGTACAAAGCAAAAAAGTGATAATATAATTTTCAGTCCTGGAAATAGCTCACCATCTGCGTGGCAGCCAGCCATTCCATCTAAAACCAGACAACTGTGCAAAGGTGGACACTTGTGAGCCTCGCAGATAAGTGGAGGCCCACAGGTGCAGTTCATAGTACAGTTTTGTAGAAGTTTATTTTCAGAGGCCTACAATTACAAAATAAATTAAAAAAAAAAAAGGTATGTTTACAATTACTTTTTTCCCCCCTAGCAAAGTATTTTTTTTTTTTAAAAAAATCAATGCATCACAACCTGAAAGCTCGTCCCTTCGTGCATGCAGCCACAAAGCTCTGCTGGAACACACTCATGCCCATCGTAAAGGTGATCGGCGTCACACTGGCATCCTTCCTCGCAGCTTCCGGGACATTCCGTAGCAAAGCTGATCTCGGGACAGAGCGAGGAGCAAACGTTGGCACATTGGCTGAAGTTGCTGAACTGAGGGCATTTCTGAGCTGGATAAAATAAGATGTGAAGGGGGTGGGGGAAGAAGTCAGATATTTTGTTAGTCTTAAAATAAAAAAAAAAAAAAAAAATTGCCAGCTTTCAGTTCTTACCACAGCCCGTGATGTTCCTCCAGGGGTGAACATTCACACCAGCCATTTTGCATGCTGCCTCATACATCTCTAATGCGCCACACAAAGCGTCCGTTTGGCTCTCTCCATCATTTGAGTTATTCAGGCACAGGGCGTAGTATTTTTGAGGGCATGTTGAATTGTGACAAGGTGAGAAGGGCCCTGTCGGCTGGGTGACTAGACTACAGGACAGGTCGGTGGTATTCTGTGACGCGAGGGACAGGCAACCGGGGCAGGTGCCGTTACACGTTTCGTTGCAGGAGGATTCAGAGCTTGACAGCTTCCGCGATTCCCCGAACATGTCTGAATCGGAGGTGGCAGTACAGTTGGGTAGCTGCAGGTCATCTGAGAGATCGCCATTGTAGTTCCCACAAAGACCACATGTTGACCACTTATAAGCATTTGGTAGCTTGACCTCCAAGTAATTACCAAGGTCCAAAATAATCTCTACTAAATGTGAAGTCTTGATAATCATCCGTCCGTTTTCGTGATGCACAGTTACATTGTTCCCTGAGAATGGGAGGTTCTCAGAAACTTCATTAACCTAAAAGAGGAATAAATATAAATCAACTGCAAACGGTTATGTGATTAATGATGACTATACCTACCTGTATCTTTTCAGGATAAGCAGTTGACATTTCAAAAGTCATATTGTTAACTTCCAGATAGATTTGGTAGCCTCCACTGTGGTTTGTATACAAAGAGATCAAAACTGGCTCCAGATTCGGGTCCTCAAGAGCGCACGTGCGAACCAGAGTGGAGTTGCACGTATCGTTAAGTTCAAATGCCAGTCCATCAAAAGTACTTAATTGGGATCCATTTATTGAGCAGTGAGCCTTTTTAACTTTGGGGTGGCAACCTTGAACGCCCCTAATAAGGGCGCACTCTTCATCCGGACTACATGGCGCGTCAACACACGTCAAGTTTCCACCGGGATGACATGAACACGTCTGCTCACATGTCGACACCTCCTGTCCTGGTAAGATGTACTCTGCAGAAGCCGATCCGTGCAGACAGCCACAGTTTGCCGGGTGGACGCAGCGGCCCGCGCTATGGAGTAAACCTGCTTCACAGAGGCAATTCTCGCCGATGTTTGGAGGCAGCTCGATTGTTAATTGAAGCCAGCCAAGGCAAATCTCGACAGGGGAGATACTCGTGTTGTAGGTCGTACTGCTCGGACAGGAATCATCTGCAGAGAATGGAGACAAAAGCCAAGGTCATAGTGCCAGTGTCTAATGAAGCATTAGTGCAAGCTTGTGGCCTTATTAAATCATTCGTGGGGGATAATATGAGACAATGGATTATGCTCATGAATTTGGCAGACCTTAATTTTCATGACAGGGACAAAATTTGACTTAAAATTGCAATCGGGTTGCAACACAAGTGCTGAGCAATTGAATACTCACAGCAAAATTCAGGAGTCCTCCAGGCATAAACTAAAGCCTTGCGACGAAGGCAGACTTCAGCATACTCAGCCAGGGAACGACACACTGCAGGCAGCACATCTCCATAAAGGCACAGGTCACTGACGCAGTTCTTGTAAAAGCTGAAGGGGTCCACTTTGCTATGACAGTGTTTGAATGGTCCATTAACTTCCAGAATCTTTCCGCAAGCGGTTGGGTCAGAGAAGCGGTTCAAAGCCTCAGATGAACAATTCGGACAGCTTCCACCTTGACAGCCTTCCGCACACCAGTGGTTTATTCCAACCCGCCAAGCTTTCCCAAATTGTTCTGGAGTGAGATTCTCCTGTGTGCCATTCACCGTGAGGTCATCGGCGGGATCAGAATTGAAGTTACCGCAAAGGCCGCAAGTAGTATTAGCGTATGTACTCGAGAGACTAATGACTATGAGCCCTTCTTTGCTAACGCTTAAAAAGCCAAAATTAGAGTAGATGTACGTGTGCAGCCCCAACGAGAGCACCAAGGCGGTTCTGTTGACATAGACTGGCATGTTCTTCTTTACGCCATTAACCTGGTGGTGGGCGGGGGTGACCAAAAAAAAAAAAAAATAAATAAAAACATTTAGAAGTCAACATCACAATAAATCTGATTTACTGAGCTATAAAAAAAAAAAAAAAAGTGGATCGGAAAGGCTTACCTCTATGCTGTCTGGATTTTGGCTGTTCAGTTTCACATGTTGGCCATTTATGCCGACAAAGACATTTTGTGCTGACTGATTATACGCATCCGTCTGCACGTCAACCGTGATGACATCGAGACCTTGCGACTGCTCACAGACGCCCAGTAACTGATACTGGCAGGTGCCAAGGAAATTATACTCCCGCTTGTCGAAGGTGACCACACGATGATCACTGTAGCGGCAGATCGTATAATTGTGCGGCACGCAGCTTCTCGTTCCGTTTTGAAGACCACAATACTCGTCGTCGCCACAATAAGCCTCGTGGCAATGGATCTGGTGGGTGTGGGGGTCACACGTACACAGTTTAGTACACGAATCAGCCCAAAAGGTCTCGTTGCTATGGTAACGGTCTCCGTTGTATGTACAGCCACACTGAGATGGGGTGACACAGGTGTCGCCATCCAGAAGAAACCCGGGGTCACACTGACATCCTTCTTCACAACCTTGGGCGCAGGGTGAATCGGCATGGCCCCCGCATGTGGAAGGGCAGGCTGTCCCGCAGGATTCATAATGGCTATTTACTGGGCAGAACAATGCTGAAAGAGGGGGGGGGGAGATGGAATGCTCAGAGTTTAAAATTTGCTTTCCAACATTCTAGAGACATGCTTACACCTCAAGGAAGACTGCTAATGTTTTGTACAAAGTCTAGTATGGCAGACTTCCAAAAGAAAATTTGTCAGAGAACCTGACTTTGCAGTTGTGGTGAACAGTCTCCCCAAAATCAAGGGGAAGAGGAGGGTGGGCTTACTTTTTTCCTTTTCACAATGCCAGGTTTCCTTAAATACACAGTTCTGACCCCTGGGGCAAGAGGCTGCTCTACAACACAGGGTGGCAGCAGAACAGCAGTTACACTTCTTAGTGCAGTTCACATTCCAAAGAACTTCCCCAACCTATACAGTGATGGACCAGAGTAGAAAAAGTTCCGGAATTAGTGATTTGCATATTATACAAGTCAGACCAAGCTAATACTGTAATAGATCAAGCTACATGAAAATCAAAATTCATGCATTTAGTTAGCTATAGAGCTTGTGTACGTGACTTCATTTTGCCAGTCAAACAGCGCTGCTCATCATTGTGGGGGACAATATTTATAATACAGACGAGACATATTCAGAGATCATTCTATGTAATACCAGCTGCAAAGACCAGAAAATATTGATGGATTTCGGCAACGAAACAATAGAGGGTGCCCAATCAAAATACATACGCGCCTGGTGTAGCGATCGCTTCATTTAAGGAAGGGATTATTCTTAATCTCAAATTATCCAAAAGTATAATGCCAAATTGGCTCATTTGAGAACAAGGCGTTAAAATAAAAAATTAAAAAAAAAAAAAAAAAAAAAAAGAGTCAAGTTTACAAAGGTTAAGTGTGGCTTTTGTGTAAAACCAGGGGTCATTTATTTAAATATTGGTATTGAATACTATCTGAAAAGATCGATGGATTCCAGCAAAGATTAACGTGTGGCCGAACCCTTCCCTGTTCACGAGCAGTCAAAACAGTCACTATGGTGGGATTTATTCCTGATGAGAACAGATCCAGCAACAAAGTATTCGTATGAGTCCAGACTTTTCTACGCTTTCAAATTTTTCCATGTAAACCTCCACGACTTAGTCACCAGATCCATGTTTCGATCCAGTTGTCCAAGACAAGCAGAACGAATTAAGTCCAATTTCTTAAATCTGCTTCGGCATTAAATACGGGACCTCTATGCAGAGTTTCTAATTTTTTCCGTGTACTGTCATTTATTTTCACCTTCTAAAATGTCTGCCTATCGGACAAGAGTATGGGCTACAAAACGTTTCCGTGTCATCTCCAGACTTAGCATTGAGCACTGCTTAGCTTGACCGGGAATATGGAGAGGTAAACAAAAGTCATGATTTTATGACGTAGGTCCACGAGCTCTATAGTAACAGGTTTGAGTTTATTTAAAAAAAAAAAAAAAAAAATACATTTGCTCACCTCATAGTATTGCCCAAGGTAGAAACAGCCGCATTGTTCAGGCCTGACACAGCCATTTGTACTCTGCAAGTATCCAGCGTCACATTGACATCCTTCATAGCAAGGCCATGGACAGGCTACATCAGATAAAATGGCACAGGACTCTGAACATGCACCAACACATACATTGTAGTGGGAGTGTCCAGTGCATGAAAGTGCTGCAGGAGAGTACAAGAGAATAGTAGAGTGATATAAAGTGTTGGGCGGAATTTTGGCAAATCTTGTGTAGCTTTATAAAACACAAAAACCAAAGACAAAGTGAAAAAGCTTACCACACTTATTCCCCCTCCATGGTTTGACCTCAGCTCCCGCATCCTGGCACGCAAATGCGTATTGTCTCAAACTGTCACAGAACAATTCCGTGTTATTTGACCTACACAAATCGTTCACACAGTTCTGGAAAAACGGCATTGGGTCCACGGCGGAATGGCAAACCCCAAAAGAGCCTTCAGGAGCAAGCAACGTGCCGCAGAGGTCGTCAGATTCAAATTCCTTTGTGGCATTGCATAAAAGACAGTCATGGCAGTCAACAGAGCAGTTTGCTCCCGTGGGAGAAAAGCACCGGGAAGATGGTTGCACGAAGTCATCTGACACACTTCTTTGCTTATTTGTAGCAGCAGTAGAAACTGAATTTCCACACAAGCCACACAGCCTCTTGTCTGTGGCTGGGATCGTTATTTGTATGATGGAAGGTCCTCCGAAGGTGACCACAGTGCTAGTGGCCGCTGCGATGATACGAGTCAGTAAACCAGAAGGCAGCACGGAGACACCGTTCATGTTAACAGGAAGGGCCTTCACGACACCGTCGATCTGCGAGCAACAGCACAATCATCATTATGGGAAGTTAAACTCTGCCCAATTGCAGCAATTTACCTCAACTTTTCCAAAATACTCTCTGGACAGCATCAGGCTCATGTCATTGATTCTTAGGTGCAGCCGCCGTCCGTGGAAAACGGCAGCAAATCCGGGATTGTCACATGGCTGGAATAGGAGGTGACGCAAGTTGTTGTTCAAATCAAATGCATGTCCGTGGAAGGTCTGCAAGTGTCTTCCGCCCATGATCGTGCATTTCAAATGCGTGGCGTGGCACGCACGTCGGCCGTGCTTGACGGCACATTTTGTCCCGGCTGGGCACGTGTGCCCTCTACATTTCACGACGTTGTGGCTCACGCACACACAAGAGCGGAAGCAGTTCTCGTCTGGGTAGAATTTTTCCTGGAGTTCATAGTAACTACCATTATGACTGCAGCCGCATTCAGAATTTGGGACACATTCCCCAGCACTGTGGAAAAACCCAGGTTTGCAAAAACAGCCCTCCTTGCATTTCTCGGAGCGAGAACTTGGGTTTTGAGCACAGGCAAACCTGTGACTGGAACAGAGGTGATATTCACTGTTTGGTGGGCACTTGAGAGCTGAGGAAGAAAAGAACAGTAAATTTAAACCAATTCTAAAGCCTTAAAGTCCCATTTTTCTTTATGACTTACGGCAGAAGCTGGAAGCTCTCCATTCATCCACACCAGCCCCCATTTCTTGACAAACCGCAACATAGCTGGACAGAACCTGGCAAAGGGTTGTCTGGTTCCAATTGCAGAGGTCGTGAACACAGTTATCATAGATCTCTTGCGGATCCACAGTTTTGTGGCAGCGCTGGAATGGCCCCTGAGGATCCGTTAACCTTCCACAGAAATCCTTCCCCTGATAAAGATCCTGTTTTTGTGGACTGCAGCCCGAGTTGTTCATGGGCACGTCCCAACATTCATGTTCATAGCTGGTCCTCCAGGGTCTGATGGCTTGCATAATATCAAAGTCCTCTGGCACCAGGTCATCCTGCGGCTCATCGTTAAAGTTCCCGCAGAGTCCACACAGATTACCCGCAAAGACCTTGGGCATCGTGACAGTCACAATGTCCGGGCTGTATGTCACAATGACACCAAAGTCTGTTTCTATACACCTAGCCTGTCCTTTCAGGTACAGCATTACTTTGCCTTGGCTCAAAACAGAAGGAAGGTTCAGCAGCTGACCGTTGACCTGAAACAGGTTAAAAAAAAATGAAATACCAAATATCAAAAACTTTAAATGCTGCGTAGAAGAAATGAACTTACCATAACCTTGCTAGGCCACATGTATGACATCTGAATGGAATACCCAGTGACAGACATTTCGACGTGTCGAAAAATCTTGCCTGGCTTTTTGACGGTGCTCTGAACCTCAACACTGAAGTCTTGCAGCTCTCCCCACGCGGGACAGTGCGACGTGAGTAGATAACTACAGTTTCCGTGAACTTCAAATATCCGGCCATCAAATGTGGTGACGTGAGGCTCTCCTTGAGCCACGCAAAGGCCGGGTCCGCCGGCGTGGCAGCCAAGGACTCCATTTATAACCTTGCAGACTTCTCCAACCTGGCAGCGAGACTGAGCGCACATTACGGTCTTAGACTGAGGCTGGCAGAGGCATTTCTCTTGACACTGCTCCCCCTTCCAAAAGGTCTTTGCGGGGAGATAATAGGAGCCATTTTGAACACAACCACACATGCTGGGCAAAACACACTTGCCATCACTTAGCAGATATCCCCTGTTGCACTGGCATAATTCCACACAAGGGAGGGAACAATTACGGCGGGGCTCTGGGTCACCACATGTAGCCTGGCAGGAAGAGCCACACTCCTCATAATGGCTATTCACCGGACAAGCCAGATCTGTAAAATAAGTTCACCTTTTAACGCTTCTCATTGAACAACTTAAATGAAGAATTTCAGAACTTACGGCACTTTGTGACTGCTCTCCAGTTTTGGACCCTGCCCCCAAGCCTCTGGCACATGTTGGCATAAGCTGTAAAGACTTTACATACTGAACTGGCCGTTCCACTGAGACACAGGTTGTTCTCACAACTATGAACAAAGGCTTTAGGATCAATATAGACATGACAGCCACTAAAAGGTCCATCCTTCCTCTTCAGTATAGTGCATTTATTCTCAAAGGATTTGCCCTTTTTGCCAGGATAGGATTGCGTGGGACCACACACTTGACATTGGCCATCTTCACAGTCTTCCATACACACAGCCGTATTGCTGTCCAACACCCAGGGGAGAGTGAAATCTATAGTTCTGGACTGATTAGTACCATTAGAGACAACGGTGCCATTGGAGGTGCCGTCATTGGCATTTCCACAAAGACCACACAGAAGTCCGTACAGCTCCGGGCCTGCTTCAACATGAATATTATGAACCCAGTCATACTGCAGTGTTATGCCAAATGAAGTATCCAGAACAACACCAAGACCACTTGGATACACTCTTAGGATCCCATCACCCAAGATGACGGGCAGGTACTCCCTATGTCCATTAACCTGGGAATTACAAAGACAGTGAGAGAAAAAAAAACAAAAAAACAAAAAAACAAAACATGAATGTACCATATTTTCCATATAAGGCGCACCTTCAATGAATGGACTATTTTAAAACTTTTCATATATAAGGCGCACTCCATTATAAGGCACAGAATAGATGCCGGGGTGACGTTATGCATCCATTAGATGGAGCTGCACTAAAGGCTCGGTATCAATCCATGTCTAAGGCGCACCGGATTATAAATCATACGTCATCTTCTACCCAAATTAGAAGGCTTTTAGGTACGCCTTATAGTGTGGAAAATACGGTCATTTGTGCCCCGCCCCGTCGTGGCGAGTGATCTTACCCTAATTTGATTTTGCTCTCCTTTAACCATGGATATATTGAAACCTTGGATTTTAATCTCCAAACTGTGAATACTGGAGACGGTGGCATCAGCCAAATACGCTCGGGCTATATTAACCTGTAGCGGCGTGGAAGCGTTTACGCCTGGACAGGTGGTCTGCACGAAGGTATAATTACAATTTCCCAGGAGGACAAAATCTTTCCCATCAAAGGTGCGATAGTAAGAATCACCCCAAGCGGAGCATATTTTTGTTTTTGAGGAACATAATTGAGTTTCATTTCCGAAGGAGCACAGCCGTTTGTGACCGCAGTGCGTATCACAGGGGGATATTTCTGACAGAGGGAAGAAAAAAAAAAAAAAAAGCAAATGAATTCATGTAAAAATATTGCATACACTTGAACAGTGAAAAGATACAGTATGGTACTCACTTTTTCCACACACCGATAGATGAGACTCATTTTTCATCGTGATCAGATAGTGTCCCACATCCGCTGCATAAGTAGAGCCGGAGCCCGCATTGTCGGACTCGTCGGAAAACTTTGACTCGGTCAAGTTTTGTGGGAGCGAAGTGAAATTTTCTGCATCAAACATTTGCCCATTCTGACAGATCTCATCTACAGAGAGCAACGCTGTAAGCGTTGTAGCACGCGTTCGATGTCACGTCTGAAATAAATGAGCTGAAGCGGAACATCGCTAATGACGTGAACTTCATCCAAGGCACCAACTGGGATGGTCTTCATTAGCCCTCCAGTTAAAGACACACTGGTCTGTCCATTACTAGTGCTGAGAACTAGGTTAGAGTTTATATTCGTCATGGCTAACAGGAGACTGGGACTTGTTCCAGCTTTTACGAGGGGAGGGACAAAATATTCGTAACTCCAGAGAGAGACTGGTTTAAGTTCAGCAAATCCGTACTGGCAACCTTCTAATGAGTGGTTTCTGCAGGTAAAACCAACTACAAGCCCGACAGATTCTTGGGCATAAAGCTCTGAACCAGAAAGGCTGAAATTACTTTGAACGTAGATGCTCTCAAACGACCCTAAATGCAACTTAAGGACACTCCCCTCAGGGTATAAGGTTCCATTAAAGATCAGTTCCCCGGAGAGGAAAATTTCTACAGAGGTCTCTCGGTCGGAGTTGGTGACAACCATTTCGCTGACGGATGTCCGACTTGGGAAGTTCGGGGTAACGGGATAGTAGTGGGTCCCCCAGGAAGACGCATCACGTAGGAGGCTATGCTCACATCCAGTCTGGGTGCATAACGTCGCAAGAACTGTAACTGGCTGTACAGACGCGATACTGAGGGGGGAGGAGGAGCGAGCGCTGGCCATTCCCACAGACGAAGGCAAGTGAATAGTCTGAGACTGAGTGGCAGCGAGGGAGATGTTACGCATGAAGTCACTTCGCAGAACTTTCACAGCGACTGAAGTCCCAACACCAGTAGCCGTTATAGTTACTCTGTGGCTAGCATTGGCTGCGGGGTCATTGTGAGGTGGGAACATCATGAGAAAATTCCGACCAGTATTGGCCCCAGAGAGTCCTGTGAAGGAGAGAGAAAAATTGTACTGTACATTTTTTTTTTTAAAGGAGGGAAAAGGGAAAAAAAAAAAAAAAGGTGGGCATGCCTGGAGACAGGCCAACGCGAGTAGGTCAAACAATTATGACAGTTGAATTTACAACTGTAAAACGCACACTTGCAGAGGGCCGATAACATCTTGTGTGCAGAGTTATACAGGTTCGCCAATATGCAAGCAGAGATAAGGTGCGGTGTCAGATTTCAACCAGCTGAGTAGCCAATGAAGTCTACGTCTCGAGCTCCTGACTGGGTACACCTGTATTAAACGTGCAGACCGACTCCTGCAGTTTCCATGATAACAAGGATCCGTGGGAGAGCAACAACGTACCAGCGGTGCGCGTAGAGAATCCTGACCTCCAAACTTTAACGTAAGTTTAATTTTTATATACACATGCTGATAGAACAGAACCTTACTTGCATTAAATATTGTTAATGCTACCCTGCGCATTTATACTTTTCACATAATGACACTTTCCTGCTCTGTCTATTGACTGACAAAACAGCTGGGGGTAAAAGTTCGGAGTTGGGAGGAGTTACAAACTATAGAAAACCAGGGGAGGGGTGTAGGTCAAGCGGGCTCCAAAAACACTGATTGTTCCAAGGGCCGCAACATCACTCAAACGTGGTCAAATGAGTTGTTTGGGCAGGCAAGGAACTGTACAGGACTTGAGGGTCTGCTTGGAGCGAGAGGAAACTAAAGCAAACTATGCAAACTGAGCATGACTCACTGAAGTCATGCCAGTCATGTGAGCTAATTAAATATGTATTTTTTTTTAAATGAGCGGCTCAACTGTTGTCACCCTGGGACCCGCTTTTGTTGCCAAGTCAAACAGTTTACAGAAGTCAAATTTGAAAAGGTTCAAAAACAGCCTTTGAGGACAGAATTGCATTTTTTTTTAAATAACATGCTGCCATGTTCAAAATGCTTTTTAGAGCACATTAAACTGGACAAAAAAGATGAACATAACGATGGTCTGATTGAACAGTAAAGTTAAGTAGGAATATAAAAAAAAAAAAATACATAATGGCACATGTGTCTTTTTAGGAAAGTCCCCTGGCTAATATGTTAAAATGTGGCAACTATGTACGCTACAGAGGCGTTTGAAATACAAATGCATGCAACGTTACACCTAAACTATGAATATTGACACTTGTCTGTCAAACTAAAATTTCCAAATAAAACATCTGACACACGATGCACATTTCAGCTTCGGTTTGATGGTTTTGTAAAGTCTGAATCCAATGTACCAAATGAGTAACCCATGCAGTAGCAGAATCAATTACAATTCATATTCGTATGAAGAACTGTAAACTGGTGAGATTCCCTTACCACATGACACATTTCAAGATAGTTCACCGCATGCAATTCGCAACCCGAAAAACATTGTATGCAAACAGTCCTAAAATGACAAACTCGTGAGGTATATTTTGAATGAAATCAGCTACACTATACTGAAATCTAATCTTAGCATTCATTCCAAACTTAACAATAAATTGCTTAAAATAGTAGTCGAGCTTATTGTGCCATGTTATTCTAGGCTAACTTGCAAAATTTCTCTGGTGGGTAAATTATATTTTAGTACAAGTTCCAATTAAACTTACCAAGGTACACCAGGCACAGGTGAAGCAGCAGTAAAAGCTGCATTTTGCCGCACTGGAACAAAGAAACTGCCATAAACTATTTAAACTTTGTTTTCATAGCAGTTGTTGGGTCGAAACTTGCCTAACGGATCACTGGAACTATGGAGGTCAATAACCGCACCTGGAGCCTTTATAGTCCCGCCAATTAACGCGAGATGTCACCAGGTGGACGTCATTATCACGTCCTGACGTTCTTTAGCCATTAAACACTGATCTAAAAAAAAAAAAAAAAAAGACTGGATAGCGCATTCACATCGAGCGGTACGGCGATTGGTTGGCCGCCATATTGGTACTCCCAAAACGAGTGGCGGACGAGGTTTACAGGTTTGATTATGGCGGGATTTTCCCCAAAAGTTGCCATGTAGAATTAAAACTGGTCGTGTGATCTTGACATGTTTTCAGTTCTGGTAACATGAAGGATATTTAATTCGATTTGGTAAGCCAAAAAAGGCGAAGTGCAAAGGAAAGACATATGACACCGCGACTACCAAGAAACCTTAGGGCCCTTTCTCCATGACATGCTAAATTTTCCAAAAATACGCAAAAAAACCAAGTATTTTTTGTTGTCATTAAAACATAAAATTTTAAGTCAGTCAGTTTGATATATTTTTGGAAATAAGAACTCGCAATGGGAAATACACGCTAAACGCATTGCTCAACTGCTGTCTCTGTGACATCCTATTTCAGACAGAAAATTTTAATTTGTTTCCTTGAATTTGAAACTCAAATTCAATTTTCAGAGTTCTGTATTATGAAATTCATCAAAAATTTCACGGAAAATGTGTTTTCTTCCTTATCCACTGATGAATCTTGGAAAAATATTGACATCGCTTTTCGCGAAAAACCGTCGGCTTATGAAGGTGAAGCGGAGAGTGAACGATGGACAACAACAACCTTATACAAAACTTTATTCGCGTGGATTAAGCTCATCAAGAAATTAAAAAAAACATTTACAAACAAATTTTAACAATGGCAAAGTAAATCTCGGGAGTATCAAGATGGCGGATATCTGTTTTCGGCAACTTCAGTTTTGATGGCCAATGAGCCATCCAGTCTTTGTTTTTATTTCACTGTGTACAGTTTAGAGTTGGGTTTTCCCCAGGTATTTTTATTTTTGTATTATTTTTTTTTAAGTCAGGTTTACGAAATGTAGTAATGAAAGTGAAAGAAAAAAAAGAAGAGAAAGTGTGGCGGATGTTTCACTCCCTGGAACGTTGCGAGAAGATTTGCCAAAAGACAGGAAACTGTCGTATTTGGTGGCGGTAGTTTCCGCCGAACCGAGCCATTGACGAAAAAAGGTGGTTGTGTAAATCCCCCCCGTGCCCTATCCCTCCCCTCCCTGCTAGGTGAGAGCAAACTTTGGCCCGAGTTTGACTCACCAAGCAGCGGATTCCCGTCAGGAAGTGGGCTACGGCTATGGGCTGCGTGTCATTCTTGATGGCACGCAGAACAAGGATGTACTTCATCCAGTTCGCTTCGCTCTCTCCACTGGTATGTATGATCCAGGTATTAGCCGCGCAATGTTATGATTCGACCTTTTGAATGTATTTGCGAAGTTGTTTTTAATCTTCGGGATGAAATGACGAGTTTTTAAATGCACATCCTGTGTGCACGTTACTTTGGGCTGCACGATATGTGTGAAATATTAGCAGCGTCACTGTTCGTGTCAGAGGTCAGACGGGACCGCTTAGTCTCTGTAAACTTTTATTTTTGTTGTTCTCTCTATCTCAGCCACAGAGGTTATCTTTTGCTGCTGTTGTTGTTTGACTGTCAGCAAGGAAAGATTACAGGATCCATAGTTGTGAATTGCCTTTTTTTTTTTTAATGGGACATAAAGCGGTTAGATATGGCCCAAGAACCATTCCGTGTCAACCCTTTATCATCCTGCTTGAAAGACTTGAAATGTATATTGTATTTTGTTATCTACCAGGTTTATTTTCCCCTTTGAGATTAAAAAGTATTGCTTTAGCATTGTCTGTTAAATTAATCCTGCACAAAGAGTTTATGAAAGGTCCAGTTTATTCAGATTTACATCTTTTTTGTTTTGTTTTTGTTTTAGGAAACAATAGCAATAATCCTTCAGGGTCAAACTGTTGCCACCTGAAACAAATACTGTAAAAGCAATGTTTGAAGTAATATTTTAACTACTATATTGAATATAATAAGAAAAAGCACTGTAATATTCACAGTATGAGCAACACTTTAAAAACGTTAAATGAACAATGATGCCATCATATATCACACACTTTTTCATAGTCTAACTGCCATGCAAGTGCAGAAATAAACCAAAAGTGAACCACAAACCAAAATCAACTAGTTCTAGTTTAGAAAACTTGAAAATTAACCCATTCGTGGGCAGTGTCCCATTTTTGGGACATCATGATTTTCACGCATCATATCCTTCAGTATATCAAAATATTTAAGTGTTTTAATCTGAAGCCATATTTTGGTATCAGGAGAGGATAACTCATCGGTCAAAGTTAGCAGTTAGATTTTTGTGACGAGATTATAAATTAGTAAAGTTATCATATAACTTAACCATAAATGAAAAAGAAGCGTTATTTTTTATTTATTTGTTACTGGATTGTGGCCTGTAAGGAGACTTTTATCTCAATAAGGCAGAAAAATTGTCACCCTGCCCATGAATGTTTAAAGTAAATAAGAAAGTTTGTGGCCAGCTAGCTAAAGCAGTGCTAGCACCTGACATCAATGTCATTGCCTGGACTTCCTGCGTCACGATTGTCACGATACAACACGCCTTGCTTAAATTTGCTTTGGGACAGGCGGGCGTCTTCTTATTGTATTACGCGCTCACTTTTGGTGTGTATTGTTGGGCTCTGGGCTCCGCTCCATGTGCGTTATTGCTTTGATTCGAACTCTAGTGAGCTCCACAGATTTCCACCGACGTAAGGTGATGTTTCACCTGACGCCCTGAAGAACGGTTGTTCGATATCCAGGATTTCATAGACTTTGGGCCGTTTTGCAAACCGCACAACTCATGGCGTTTTCAGATTTTGAGGTAGCTCCTGTGTTTTCTGGATACTTTCTCTTACAGAATGGCGCCTATTTGCCACTGCTGTCCTTTTAGGAAAGTCCCCTGGCTAATATGTTAGATGTGGGAACTTGGTATGCTACAGAGTTGTTTGAAATACAAATGCATGCAACGTTTCACCCAAACTATGAATTTTGACGCTTGTCTGTCAAACTAATAGTTTTCCAAATAAGACATCTGAAGAGGGATGCACATTTCAGCTTCAGTTTGACAGTTCTGTCAAGTCAGAATGCAATTTTGATTTTGTTTTGTAATTTGCAATTTTGTCAGATGAACAGATATTGACAGCTCTTTCTGACATTATCCAGTATAATTCTAGATACTGAATATTTACAATATGTTTTTTATTGTAGCCTTCCCCAGGTCAATAATGAAAACCTGAATCCTAGTGATACTACAAAATCGTGCATTGCAGATTTGTATCCATCTGATAGAAGAGTCAATCTCAGGTCTGTATGTGCTCGTTGCTGCTATTTTTGGCAGTAGGTTTAAAAAAAAGAACAATTGCTCAAATTTATGTGCACCTATTGTGTGGTGTGTTTTCATGCATCCTGATGTGTGTTCAGATGTCGTACGTCTGCGCACACACACACGCAGGGAGTGTGGGATGGGGCTAATACAGGATGTACGTGTATCCTCTTAGTGGCTCAACAAACTACATGAGCAGTGTTTAGTGACCAGGGTGCTTTCTGAAGAACGATTCACTTGCAAGTGCCGTCAAGTGACCAAAGTGTGAGTTTGCCTTTTTTCCCGATTCAAAGTTCTTCTATTCTCTCGCCCAAAATCCATTTACTAGGCTACAGCTCAAACATGACTCAAAGGAAGAGGAGAAGCGGTATCGAAAAAGGAATGGATAGTAGTTTCTTAATTGTGATGTTGCAATCAGGCATTCACAATATTCACTTTTTTTTCGGTATAGTCTAATGGGATCGGATTGGATAGTGACTGAGTACCTGACTAGGGAGTATGTTGATGAACGTACCCAGCTAGCAGAGTTGAATACATGTTATGATCTACTAATCATGTGAATTATTATATGGATGATCTATTTACATTGATGTTCTCTGTTGCTCTATTTGCATTCTGAAATCTGTGATTGTGATGTGAACGCTCATCAGGGATTTTTATCAATTATGTCGACACCTTAGAAACAGAGCACAGCAATGTTGCCAATGCTAGCAGGCTTGATTTCCATTTTCTTTCCCTACAGTGGAAATGAAATAATCTTCAGAAAGTTATTCCCAACCCTCCTCCAGACGTTGCCATCAATGCTACAATACAAATGTACACTTGTAGGTTACTTTGTTTTTTTTCTTATCAGTTCTTCCCAAAGCAGCTCAAACAGGTTTAAATCTGGCCTTTTTGTCTCATCTTCAAATGTACATTAATTTCCAGTTTCTGTTGACCCGACCTCTTTTTCTTATTTTTGTTTAAACTGAGGCAGTTGAACACTTACTTTTTATTGTACCGTCCATCCATTTTCTTTGCCGCTTATCCTCACGAGGGTCGCGGGGATTGCTGGAGCCTATCTCAGCTGTCAATGGGCAGGAGGCGGGCTTGGTTGCCAGCCAGTCGCGGGGCACATCGAGACAAATAACCGCAGTCACGATCACACCCAGGGGCAATTTAGAGTGTCCAATTAATGTTGCATGTTTTTGGTACGCGGGAAAGAAACCGGAGTTCCCGGAGAAAACCCACGCAGGCTTGGGGAGAACATGCAAACTCCACACAGACGGGGCTGGGATCGAACCCGGGTCCTCAGAACTGTGAGGCTAGTGCTTTACCAGCTGACCCACCGTACCGCTTTACTGTATCATTTCTAGCAAAAAAAAAAAAAACTGTGGGATGTTCTAAACCTTTTGACCAGTCGTGTACAGATAAAGCAATCATAAATAACACAACATATTTCATGACTAAATATGAAAGTATACCCGCTTTAAAGGAAATAACGGATGTTTTAACGTGACAATCCTCCGCCCTTTGAAAACCGACTGAGGCCCTGACCTCTATTTTGGGGCACTCAAAAGAAGTCAAAATTACAAAAGCAATGGTGGCATTTCACATTTTCAGCACTGCTCCGTAGTTTAGTGATTTGTTGATTTGGCATCTATGATCTTTGAATCTACGTCCCAAAGGCAGCTGGTATTCCTCTTCATAAGAAAGACATTGGTTCTTGCGCTCTCTAATAAAGTAAGTTCATTCGCCATTCAATTGTAAAAAAAAAAAAAAAAAAAAAAGTATTTCCCAATTTGAAAGGGCTGCAAGGCGTCAGGATGCATTTTGATGCACATGGAGTGCACCGGTTTGATAAATACTTCTCAAATTGAACCTGCTTATTATTTAAGGCAAAGCAAGTCAGAAAAGCAATTTGGAGGCAATTTTTATTGGTAGCGTCTTCGCTCGTTTCCATTTGGAGAGCTCCTGCGGCTCTTCCAGAGGCTGGAACAGCCCCCGCGACGCAGCCACCTCCCCAGTCAACATCTGTTGTGTGATTAACGACTTTATTTTCCAGTTTGTGGTACGGTTATAATTGGGCGCGCAGTCTCGATGTGGACTGCTCTGCTCTCATTACGAATGGAATTCTGTAGGCGACAGCAGCGACTGCAGAGGCCAAGTCGAGGGATTTTTCAGAAAGGATCTTACTAATTGTACGTTTTCTTATCAGTTTGAAGTCATCTGTAAAAAGTCATTAGAATTAGAGTCCCGTAAAAGGAGTTTTATCCGCGAATGCTCATGAGCTGCTGGCTGTCTGATGGATGCGATGCGTGTTACGCGGGTTCTTTCCACGTAGTCATAAACCTGCGGCGGAAACCAAACACAATGGCTGCAGCTAACAATGACCACTGGGCACAAAAGTCAGCAAGAGCTCCTTCTGTATGACATGCCTGAGTGAGAATTGGTTCCCGAGCCCGTTCGAATCTCAATGAGACTCGGGCTCGCCGCAGAGGCTTCATCTGGGACTTCCACTGGAGGAGAGGTCGTTCCCATGTTTTCCCCTTTTTAAAAATATCAGCCGGTGTTATTGTGTCGAATACAGCTGGGGCTTTGTTTGAAAGCACGCGGAACAGCTGGGTTTTACATCTTGGTGATGCGGCGTTTCGGTTACTTTTAGGCCTTTTGTCATTAGAAATGAGCTTCCGATGCCGGTGTGTCAGTGAAATCTTTGCACTTTTGAAAGGGGGTTTGTCTTCTTCAAATTACATAAAACAACAATGCACTCTCTCATCCCGTTTTGTTAGGTAATCGTTTAAATGTTGCTTATCGGACACGGAGGACAGGACAATGTCAAACAGTCGCTTGTTGGTAGCTGACTGTGACGGAATTCTATCGGTTTTTTTTTTTTTGCTGAGCGCTGTGGGAAATAAGGCTCGCCTTCAGTGTCCCTCGCACGCACCTCAAGTTGCAACCGTAGCCTTGCGTGCTTAACCTCAGACCAGTATAAACACCACAAGTAGGAGTTTTTAATTTTCCACTGCTTACGTTGTACAGACTCTGAGGGTGCCGAACGAGACCAATAATAGGCATCGTGGAGTCTTTCCGTCACACTCCGTGTCTGAGCCAAAAAAACATGTTTTAAGCATTTTTATATATATATATGTATATGACTGAATATGATTGCAGATATTTTTAACTTGGTTTCTGTCGCTCTCCCCAGCAGCATTTGAAGATGATGCGGTTTTTGCTCCTGTGTCTGCTGCTGCCAACCGCCACTGGTGAGTCCTCATCTCTCGGCGGCTTGTAACTGATAAACATCTAATCACGCCTCCGTCTGCCGGCATGTTGTTCTCATCTACCTGCAGCACATCGAGTACTGCGTGTGTTGTTTTACAGCAGGATGGGACAATGCAAGGATGGCATTAAAGCCCGTTATGCGCAAATGAATTGGTCTCAAGGAAGTCGCGCTTAACGCAGGCAAACAGAAGTACGCTGTTGGACAAGTGGAAAAAAACGAGACCAAGACAAATCTTTTCCAAACTTTTTGGACCAGTGATATGACTTATAACCTTTACGACAAAAAAAACCTTTTGAGCGGGGAAGTAAAAAAAAAAAAAAAAAAAAAACTGAAATAATGTGGTTGCATAAGGATGCAGACTCTCTCGTTACTGACGTTCGACTGTATGAAGATGGAATTAAACGCATTCGAATTCGTGTTAAAAGGGAGTCCGTGGACACTTGCCGCCCCCTCCCAAAAAAACAAGAAAAAGTGCCTCAAAGCATGATGCTGCAACCTCACTACTTTTTTTTTCAAACTTTTGCTATGCTTTTCTTTACGGTGATGAGCGGTGCTGCGTTTGTTTCAAATGAACCCTTAAGAAATCCGGTCGAAAAGTTCAAACTTGGTTCCATCGGACCATAACAAAATCTCCCAAACACGTGGGGGGGAAATTAGTTCTGGTCCGCAGAAACCAAGCTTCAACTTGTTTGCGCCAATTTGAAAAGTTATGTTTATGTTTGGTGGTGTTGAAACATTTACACTGCTCATCACCGAAAAAACATCGGCGCATGGTTGCGGTGCCATAACTGTTTTACTTCAGATGGAACTCGGGCCTTGGAAATGGTAAAGGAAATTAAGATATGCTCCAAATACGTCCAATTTAGCCCCCCTGCCCCCACACACGCAAAAGAAACCCTCCCAAAAAAATCATTTGAAGTGCACAGTTTATACTGTAGGTCATATTATTTAATGTACCGTATTTTCCGCACCTTGAATTTTCTCAAAAGCCGACGGTGCGCCTTATACCCCAGTGCGCCTTATACATGGATCAGTATTGAGCCTTTAGTACAGCTCCATTTAATGGATGCATAACTTAACCCCAGCCTCTACTGTAGCGTCTATTCTATGCGCCTTTTAATCCGGTGCGCCTTATATATGGAAACAGTTTTAAAATAGGCCAGTCATTGGAGGTGCGCCTTATAATGCGGTCCGCCATATAGTGCTGAAAATACAATAATTAAACTCACGTTTTTTTTTAAATATCACAAATACTATGCATTTAAACAGGGGTATGTCTGGTTTTCATTTCGACCTTAAATGTATATCCATGTCATGATTTTATTATTCATAAGCCAAACCGTGGTTGAAAAAATTTGTAGTGAATTAATCCTTTCTACTCCACAGTATTTTCTGATGAGATTGAAGGATCAGCTGCCGATGGTATGTTGTCCATTAAATTTTACAATATATTTACTGGAATAATAAAAACACGACATATTTCAGATGCCATGATGCTACTATGAAGCCAAAATGAAAACTATACAATGAGCGATCTGATAAACTTTACATGTATTAGTCTCTCAATGACATTTTGACGATACACGTACTGTATTTACATAGTCTGTTTTGTTATCAAATCCTGGCAAAAAATATGAATTTGTATCTGTTATCTATTTTTATTATTACGCTGAAAGGTGTCCCTCAAGCGGAAATTTACGAATGTTCACTCCGATGTATACGGTATTTTATATTTCATTCCACACATAGAAGCAGCTCACACATGCAAGGAGGGATTCAGAGTGGAAAAAGTTGCACCGCTTAATGCCTTGCTCAAACACACTTCAACGGTAGCTAACAAGCAGACTACCATCTCTCCCACAGCTAGTTGTCATTTTTATATTTTTGACTGTAGTGTCACTTGAACCTGTGTCGTCTAACTCCCAAGTCCTTACATTGGAGCACATATGTCAAACTCAAGGCCCGGGGGCCAGATGCAGCCCGCCGTATGAGTTTATGTGGCCTGCGGAGGCAAATCACGTGTGTCAGCTTCCATGATTTTTTTTTTTTGTTCAAATCTGTACCAAAATTTCAAATTGTCATGTCATATAAATGATAACGTTGAAATATTGCTAACATTTTTGTGCTAGCAAACATCAACAATAGTTGAAAACCCCATTACCCTTGCTTTCAGTTTCCAAAACTATTTCATAAATTTCATGTGTAAATATGATGATGAGACAAAAGATTTTGATGCTTTCAGAGACAAAACGGCCCTCTGAGGGAAACCATAACTACAATGTGGCCCCCGCAAAAATGAGTTTGACACCCCTGATTTGGAGCGTGTAAATCTGAATCAGGATCATCTTTAATGCCCAAGTATAGAACTCACAAGGAATTTTTCTCCAGCAGTCGGTGGAAGTAACAACATAGCAACAAGAACAACACATTTCTGTTTATAGAAATTATTCCTTATAAGACGTGCAAGATGTGAAATTTATATCGATAAAATAGATAAGGCAGCATTTTTATTCTTGTATTTATCAGGTTTTGCAGGTATACCTAATATTACGCTGTATTATATATATATATATTTTTTTTTTAAATCGTAAACATTTTGATGAATGGCGTTGAGGCTCAGCAGTCAGCCAGCACCTTGGATCTGTAGCCAGCCAATCACAGGGCACATGTTCACAATCACAGACACTGAACAGGAAGTGATCCCACGCTGGCCACATGAAAGTCAGCTGTTAGCTTTGCCACTACGCACTACGCTGTCTGACCTGCCATTGTGATATGTTTGTATTTTGTTTCCTCCTCCATCCACAGTGCAGGACGATGAGGATCTGTTTGAGGGAGATGGTGAGTTGATATTCAGGTGTCAAGAGTAAGTACTGGGACCGGGACTTTGCGTGGTTCGCGTCACGAATGCAAACAGAGTAATGGCAGACGTCCAAGGGAGAGTACAGCAAGGTTACGGCCCCGGCAGTTATCGTCATCAAGCTTTTTGTACGGCTCGTTGTAGGCCGATGGCACGCGTGACCGGCTTCGGCCCACCACCCCGCCGCCGCCGCACATCCATTAAGTCCTGAATAGAATCAATTAGCTTCGTGTAGGGGCCCTGAGGACTGCGCCAAAGGGCCAATAAACATTTCAACATCCCAGCCATCCTGCCCGCGGGTCAGCTAATCATCATTGGCGTTCTCATTCGCTCCGCGTGCCTCCCCGTGTCACTCCTCATTTTGGCCGTGATAGACATATGATGGAATTACAGATCTGTTCACTCAAAGCAGGCTCGTTGGATATCGACACTATTTCCCCGCTTACACTTGCTGAGCCCATCGCTATCGGGCTTCCGCGTTCTTATTTCTCTTCACTTTGTTTGAAAAGAACACAGACACCACAGTACCGCCACCTTGTTGACATCTACTTTGTTGTAGAGACAATCACACCATTTCGCTTATTTGGTAAATATAATAAGATGGACGCGAGTGGTTTAGTCTGTCACACCCTAAATAATCCTGTATTTTACTTCCAATGCCTGCTCAAAATCCTAAATAACTATTATCTAAAATAAAACCCGTGGTTGAGACCATAATTAGAGATGCAAATATATATATATATATATATATATATATATATATTTTTTTTTTTTTTTTTTTCCAAAGACACTTTTGTAGCCACTGAAAAGCCCGCTGAAGGTCATTAGGAAAAAAAAAAAGCTCATATTTCAGCATTCGCTTCATGTCTCAGACTTGAAAGCTTTATTCATTCTTTCATTTTGACTGGGGGGAAAAAATGGACATAGAGCAAAAGATTAGCCCGGCTTTATGTATTTCATCAACAACTGTAAATATATTGCATATCTTCAATTAGTATGTTAAAACCTTATGCGTTGAGCTCCTTGTTGTAGCCTATCGAGACCTAAGCAAAATGTTGATGACTAATTAGGGGACTTAGTCACAATCTAGTCGGTTCTGCCTTTGCTGCTGAGGTGACTGGAGTCAAATCTTCTTTTTCAGAGATGACTGAAGACCAGGACAAAAATGATCTAGACACATTTGTGGATAAAACCAAAGGTGCAGAGGACAATACAGGTGAGTAAACAATCGGCAGAGAATTAACTTGGTCGTCCATATAGAGCTCGTGCACCTATGTCATCAAATCACGTCTCACGCACACAAACCATTCTTCAATGCTAAGTCGGTTGGAGACAATGCGAAAATATGTCTTATGGCATGACGCCCAGAGTTTTGTCCGATACCGTTAAACATTTCGAAGGTGAAAGGAACGAAGGTACGTGTAAAGATGAGAGACACTTAGCATAGAGGACCCATATTTAACGGCGAAGTCGGTGTTTTCGCCGATAAGAAATTGGACTGTTAACCAGCCTCCGGCTTGTCTTGGACAACTGGATCTGCACATGGATCTGGTGGGTAAGTCGTCGAGATTTACACGGAAGAATTTGAAAGCGTAGAAAAGTCTGGACTCATACAAATAGTTCGTTGCTGGATCTGTTCTCAATCAAGAATAAATCCCACATGGCGATGGAGGCACACAACTTTTTTCAATACAAATACCAATATTTAACTAAATGACCCCACAAAGTCGCATTAATTACAGTAACTATGATTGGGGGAAAAAAAACACAGCAGGTTGGCTCCTCCATTCATGGAAGTGTCTTGCGGCCACACGTTAAACTTCGGTAAACCTCTCTGTGACAGATGTTTTTTGTTTTTTTAAATAAAATAATAATTAAATATAAGAAAGAGAAAGAAAAACCGCTGGGATAGGCTTCAGCCCACGTACATGGAAGCGTGTTGCGGCCACACGTTAACCTACGTACACATCGCTGTGACCAACTGTTTATTTTCTATTTTTTAAATACGCATTGGACTCATTTAAGAACAATGCATACCTAAAAAAGAAGAAATCTGTCAGGGAGAGGTTTACCTAAGATTAATGTGTGGCCGCAACGTGCTTTGTGTACGTTGGAGATGACTCCCTGTCTTTTTTTTTTTTTTTTTTTTTCAAACCCGTTGTTCTCAAATGAGCCAACTTGGCATTATAAACACTTCTTGGGAATTTCAGATTGAAAAGAATAATTCCGACCTGAAATGAAGTGATCGCTACACAGTCGCGTGTATTTGGTCGGGCACCATCCATCACGTTTAATTGCTGAAATCTATCGATCTTTTCTCGTCTTTTCAGCTGGTTTCCCCTTAGAATGATCTTTTCGAATATGTGTCTCATCTGTTGTAACAATCAACAGCACAACAAGTCTCGGCCATTGTGAATATTCGGCTCCGTTTCGATGTCCCCCACACTGTCGAGCGGCTCTTTTTGACCGGCAATATGGCGCCGTGAAAACGGTGACGTCACGTGCACGAGCTCTATACAGGATGTAAGCATTGGTTAGCATCTTAGCTGTCACTACATGGTAACAAAACACCTGAATTTACATTTTCTTCTTATAGATCAGTACACTCTGATTGTCGTCATTGTTGCAGTGAGTGTGGTGACTCTCTCAGTTGCAGCCATTGTCGGTAAGTTTGCGTTGTGTTCACCGAGTGAAATAAGAAGTAGTGGGTGTTTCTGGGCCACTGATGGCAAATGCTAAGAAGCGCTCACGACGCTTGGCTGGAATCCTGCGTGCCGTGTAAAACTGCTGCAGCACCGACATTTCTGTTTGTCTCTTACAGCTGTAATGTTGGTCAGACGCCGCATGCACAAACAACAGCAAGGGTAAGGTCATGAGTTTTGTTTTAGTGCACTATTATTTCCTTTTTCAGCGGTTATAGGGAAGGCGTGCAGACTATATTTGTGTTTGATGGAGAACTGCGTGCCTCTACATCAAACAGAAGTTGACAGAACGAGTCTGGTGGCTAACAGTCTCCCCGCTGCCTTTGCCAAATTGCCTCACGTAATCTGACCTGGCAGCATCCAAAGCGGAGAAAACCACTTAGGTGGCAAAATGGAACCAGCTTCCGCCCATCCGAGCCTGCGTGGACTTGCTAAGCAATTACCCTCGCAGCCTGAGGTTGTCATGCGTCACCATTTGAACACTCCCTAACGCTTAGCTGCTCCATCTTGGCCATCAAACAATAGCCTCGAGACGGTGAGCAATAGCGGGCTGCTGTGGCCCAATCGAACAAGACCTAACCTGTTCGACTGCAAAGCTCATGATAGATGACCATCAAAAATAGAAGGCTAGGGTACAGCATCCATGTCTCGTGACAAAGGTCTGACTACAAAATTCATGCGGCACAATAACCCAAAGAAGTACAGTGAACTGCAAATACTGGAACAGCTGCGTATAATTGACTCCCATTTTTCCACCCCCAAAACTCCTGATTAAGCAGAGATAAACCATCAATAAGCGTTTTGGTGATTGTCTCCCCAAGAAATGTAATTAAAAAAGTCCACAAAGCAATCCGTGGGTCCTAAACGACAAGTATTCAGGGGCCATCTGTTGGATTAAAAAAAAACTGACCAATATAGCAAGTACAATATACAGTATTTACATTACTTTAATGAGCATATTGTAAACTAATTTATGGATCTATGTAGTCTGGTCTCTAGCCTGCTGGCCACAAAGTGTGAAATAACAAAACCAAGTACATTTCTCGTTGGCTCTCTATGTTTGAAAATGTGTCTTTGAGTTTAGATTTTAGGCCCTGTAGTTACCGTAATTTCCGGCCTATAAACCGCGACTTTTTTCACACGCTTTCAACCCTGCGGTTGATGCGGTGATGCGGCTAATTTGTGCATTTTTTATAATGGCCGCAAGGGGGCACCCAAGCAGAAAAGGTAAGAGTGAGACTGAATATATGTGCAGAGGAAGTGGCTCTTACCAGTCCGGCGCTGTTAGCGCTGCGCTAGCGGGTCACTGCTGTGTCTCAGGGATTTTTACCAGTATTTTTTTTTTTACCGGCCCTGTTAGTGCGGCGATGTTAGAGTTAGTGTTAGCGCGGCGGCGCTAGCGTTAAATTCTCTATGTACTGTTTTTCTTTGTAAATATCTCGCGTTTCAATGTGGGCACTTGCGGCTTTTACACGGCTGCAGCCTATCGATGTACCAAATGATATTTCCTTTACAAATGTACTGGGTGAGGCTTAGAATCAGGTGTGCTCTGTAGGCTGGGAATGAATGTACTTTACTTACATTCACCTGTACAGACCCCTTTAGATGCTGGACTTACGCTCAAGGAGTAGCCACCCGCTCTGTAGTGCAGTATTTTTAAGTCTTAAGTGCAAGGGCCGTATCCTGAAGAAAAGGAGTTATTTTTGTTAGGGTTAGGTTGGATCTTTGTTGACCCTCAGGGATGTTTTGGGGTCCCAAACTAAGCGCTTAATTTCCTGCATTTGAAGGCAACATGCAGCCAGGAATTGTGGCCTTTTTTTTTTTTTTTTTTTCTCTTTTGCAAGAAGCATGCCTATGATAATGGTACTCCGGCATTTCCCATATTCCTGGTTTCTTTTGCACACCCAAGTTCATTTCTGAAAATGAAATGTCAATCTGTCGACACTTAATATTTTACTCTTTTATTCATCTCACATCAGGGTCCTTAAAAATGTTGGTAAACACTATACGACATTAGTCATCCCAACATGGAGCTGCATTGTAAAGTTACAGACCGCACAAATTTTTCACAGCGCCCCCTGTAGGGTAGGAAGCAGGATGGCGCCGGGACGACCCAAGCGTATATGTGCTTTTGTGCATGCCTCCCGGACCATAGTCTTGTTTATTAGGCTAACGTTTCTGATGAACATTAGCTAAAACACTTACCTGTGACCTCACATCATTTAGTTAGCTAAGATTAGGTAATGTCGACATTTCCAGATACAGATACCCACGATTAGTCCATATTATTTGGAAAAACTACAATTTTACCAAGTCAGCAGAGAGCTATGGCGGTGACTTCACGTTGTACCTGCACTCATTTCAGAATTAGAGCATCCCAGCAGAAGCGTGCCCATATTTGGCAATTGGCACCGGTTGCTATGATACCAAACAGGAAATAGCCTGGTGCCTTTTGAATGCTAGTTAGTATGTAAAATTGCCGCAATACAACTGACGTATGCTAAATTTCAATTTTAGTTCAAATATTTTCTTTTGAACATCACATTTCTGCCATTTTCAACAAGGGTGGCATTAATAATGCAAAAGTGGATATTTCCATTTTCCTTACACGTTATGTTATGTTAATTTTTATGCTCTGTCTGCATAATCATTTTCTTAATTGAACGCGGTGGCGTGGCGGCACTGTGCAGAGCATTGGCTTTTCTTTTGGGTTGGAGAGGTGTCGTTTTTGATCTGGAGTTTGGGTCATTGTTACAAAGTTCAAAGTCGACGCCAGCGATCTCGGAGCATTTGTTGAGCCGACGTTCTCGAAGGGTTAAATTCCTCTGCAGGATTACTGGCTGCCTCCTGGGGCTGCAGTGCGTGTGTGTGTGTGTGTGTGTGTGTGTGGTGTGTGTGTGTGTGTGTGCGCGAGCGCACGTTAGCCGTGTTTGCCGCTGACTGATCGCACGGCTGGAAAGACGCTTAATCACACAGCAACCTCTGGCTTGTTGGATCAACAGTCCCACCCGGGGTGATCCGTGTTTTGAGGCGACGCAGCCTCTGTGCACCTGTCAGAACCGCGCTGTTTGAGACAGACGCGCGTTTCCTGAGTTCCGACACTCGGATGTTCCTCCCCGCTGCTAAACGAAGAAGTAGCCTAAAAATATTGAGAAGATGACATGTTTGCTTTTGCTACGCCTCACCTCATCTGTCTCATTGTTACCCTCCCCCACTATATTCCCTCTATGTGCATCACTAGGATTTACTCTGTACCTACCGAGCAGGACCAGAAAGGGGCAGTCTAGTTCCTGGGAAAGAAGCTCATATGGAAGAGCGTCTCACAAGGCAATCTCATCTCACCGCGAGGATTATGCTTCTTTAATAGCTCCGTGTATTGCTCCTCCAAAACCTATCAATCCATAAGTAATGTTGTTATATACTTTCTTTTTCTTTGTCTCTGCTGTTTGCACCCAACAAAGACCCAATTTGGGGATATTCGGAATACGTTCAGACCTTCTAATTGGATTCTATTTTAGGAATCTAAATCAAAAGCCCATAAATATGGCTTAATGCTTTTCTTTTAAAAGGATTTTTTTTTTTTGGACTGCCAGAACTCCCCCTGGTGTTTTATTAGCAAAAATAAGCTCCGCAGTGAAAGAATGTTTAATTTGGTGCACGTGGCGTAGACTTATCCATGTGAAATGGTCGTTGACTGAGACTAAACATGCTAATCCAAACTAAGCCAGCCAAGAGGGGCCACACTTGCGTCTCTGGGTCGCTTGACTGACATTTTATGTTCCTGGCCCATTAAGACCGACAGCAGGCTGCGCAATAGAAGATGGAAAAAATAAAAAAATATATATATATCCATCCCTCCCTTTTATTCTCATCAGCCACTGGAAACTGTCAGGTTAAACACTCGCTCTCAAGGCGGCAAATTAATCGACGGTCGTGAATGAGGATGTTTCCTTTCCCCTTTCTGTTTTGGAAACTTCTCCCGGCAATCTACCGTTTGCACAGCTTGTAAATAGCCGCGCGACCGCCGAGGTGGCAGGTTAATGGCTCGCATTCGTTGGAGGAGAAGGCCGGGTGTGAAAATCTCATGAATCAAATAAAGCCTAATGGACGATCGGGGAACACAGCAACAATACCACAATTCCGTCCGCGCAAGAGCGAGATGTTTTCCCCGCTGTGGTTTGAGCAGAAATCAATCATTCCCTGCGAGGCAAAGCTTTCATTTCGACAACACCGGCCGTTGGTTATTTGGGGGAGGGAGACTCTTTGGAGCAAAGATTGAATTGGAAGGGGGCGCTCCTTTTCACTTTCAACTTGCCGTCTAATGAGAAGGTTCTCCGAGAAAAAGGTAACACGAAATCAAACTGTGCATTCGGAAACCAATAAGATGCCACCTTACGTTTTCATTACGGATTGCAACACTTCCTAGCGCTGTCGACTTTTCAAAGGGACAATGGAATGAAACACTATATGGAATATTTCAGTTTGGCATCCAAATACCTACATAACCTTTTTGAATCATTTCTAAACACTTGTACAGAAGTCTAAAAAGCAACACATTTGGCGCAACTCCCATCATTCAGGATGTATCTGGTGTTTGTTTTGACCTGGCAGGACCTGAGCTTTGTCAAATATTGTCGCTTTTAAATATTCAAAGCATCTGTTTGGGTGTGAGTTATTTACTAATGTGATTGTAAAATATTAGTTTTGTATGTGGGACGTAACTGTAAATGTCCATGTTTATACGTGCCTTTTTGTATGATTCAATTCTTTTTTCAATGTTTTTTTTTTCTTCAAGTAACTAAAGCATGCAATGTTATAAATGACACGATTTAATAAAGGATTTGGAAACATTATGTCAATTGCACGTCTGGAATGTTTCGATCTGATGTCGGTAAGGATGTCATTAAGTCAGTTTTAGAACAGTTTAACTGGCGTTATTTTTTCTTCTCCGCCCGTTAGCATCGTTTGTGTTGTCATAGCGATGCCAGACATTTTTTTTCCTCCTCATTTCTCAAAGCTATATTCATTAGCGTCCTACCAGTAAGAAAAATGTCTTCCGTGAACCACTGAGTTTTTCCAGTTTAAAAAAAAAAGAAAAAATAAGGCTCCAGTTTTACAACTTGTTAGAATGTAAATGTTTTGTACAAAATTGTCAACAGAAGATGGCTAAATGGCAGTATATTTTTTTTATTGGGGGTAATTAAAAAAGGGAACAATTTCAGCACCCCATTCTGCTGCGTGAACTCATTTCTTTTCATGTCGATTAAATATGTACGTCGTTGGTTATCGACTTTTATGACAATCCCGCAGATTGTCTTTCCTCCACTCTGTAAGACCTGGAAAACACAATCGTTATATTAACATTCACCGTAACTACCTCCAAAAAGAAAAACAAACTGCTTTTTTTTTTTTTTTTTTTTTTGCTAGCAGTTAAGACTTATGATTTGGATCATTTAATCATCACAAACGGCTTAGTCAGCATTCTGTAGGCCGCTTGTAGACCAAAGTGATTGATTGTGCGTAATATGTCATCCAGTGGTGTCATATGAATTACGGAGGTGGTTAACGGCATGACATACAGAATTGGCTAGCGAGCCTTCATGCATATTGACACTGTATTTTGGTACCCCCCCCCCAAAAAAAAATCTGTTTTACACAAACAGCACATTTTTGCATTCTTAGTATGGAAATCAAAATTGCCAAAGTTCTTACTTTGATGACCTCTTGCGACACTTGGGAAGCCGACAGACCTTGCCACCTACGCAGCAGCGTTAAAAAAAGCTTTAACTTCATCTCGGCAATTTCAAGAAATTACAGATCAAGATAGTCTTACAGCCGATGACCATGAGGCCGATCAGGAAGAGAACTGCGGCGATGGACAGTCCGGTCACTTGCAGGGACCAGTAATCTAAAGATAAGAAAAGAAAATGATAAAGTGACAATCATCACTGAAAAAACAAATGTTTTAAAGTGTATTTTAGGATATTATTTCGCAGTTTTAGCATTGGGTTTTGCCCAGATGGAGTCACGCACCGGGAAGGAGAGAAATGAAGATTAGCCGAAGTAAAACAGAATATATGTGCTTGAATGAGAGGGGTGGAGGGGGGAGAGTGAGGCTACAGGGAGAAGAGATGGCGAGGGTGGACGACTTCAAATACTTGGGGTCAACAATCTAGAGCAACGGTGAATGTGGTAAGGAAGTGAAGAAACGGGTCCAAGCGGGGTGGAACAGTTGGCGGAAGGTGTCTGGTGTTCTATGTGACAGAAGAGTCTCCGCTAGGATGAAGGGCAAAGTTTATAAAGCAGTGGTGAGACCGGCCATGATGGACGGATAAGAGACGGTGGCGCTGAAGAAACAACAGGAAGCAGAACTGGAGGTAGCAGAAAGAAGATGTTGAGGTTCTCGGTTGGGTAGGATTAGAAATGAGCTCAAAAGAGGGACGGCCAAAGTTGGATCTTTTGGAGACAAAGTTAGAGAGAGCAGACTTGGATAGTTTTGACATGTCCAGAGGCGAGAGAGTGAGTATATCGGTAGAAGGGTGCTGAGGATGCAGCTGCCAGGCAAATGAGCGAGAGGAAGACCAAAGAGAAGGTTGACGGATGCTGTGAGAGAGGCCATGAAGACTGTTGGGGTTAGAGAGGAAGATGAACGAGATAGGCTTAGATGGAAAAAGATGAGACGCTGTGGCGACCCCTAACGGGACAAGCCGAAAGGAAAAGAAGAAGTAATGCGTTTTTGCCAATTCATCCAATGTCAATCTAATAACTAGAACGCTTGTCTTCTGCTGCTGAGGTTTTTTTTTTTCCGCTTACCAAACGTAATTTTCCCTGCGTCTTTGGGAGCACTTTGAAAATGTGGAGTGCTGTTTATTCATCCGTCTTCAAAGCGCTTCACGCACGCCAGGAGGACGCCAGTTTGTTCCTTCTGTCTTTCTGTTTGGAGGTGATAGCAGTCTTGTATTTTCTCTCAGTCCAGTAATATCGTTGAAGTACGCCCTCTAAGTTACACTCTTTGGTTTTTTTTTCGATCTTTAGTCCTGTGAGTTTTGCCGTCGTCCTAGCGACCACCCATGCTCTGTCTTTTCATCTCCCTAAGCCATGTGTGTTCCTCGTCTTTGTTTTTAGCAGTGGTGCTTTTGATTCATTTTTGCACCCGAGTCTTCATTTAGTGACAGCTTCTTTTTTCATTTTGTGGTTTTATTTTTTTACTTTAAAAAGTATACTCAGTTACCGTAATTTCCAGCCTATAACGCTTTCAACCGTCCGGGTTATGCGGTGATGCGGCTTATTTGTGCATTTTTTTTCTTGCGGCCGCAAGGGCGCACTTGAGCGGAAAAGGAAAGTGAGACCGGTGAAATATATGTGCCGAGCTAGTGACTTTTACCGGTCCGGCCCTGTTAAACGCTGCCCTAGCGTGTAACTGCCGTGTTTCAGTGATTTTTACCGGTATGTTGTTTTGTTTTGTTTTAACTGGCCCTATTAGCGCGGCGTTACCGTTACTGCGGCGCTAGCATTAGCGTTAGGATTAAACTCTCTGTGTACTTACTGTCTTTGTAAATATTTCGTGTTTCAATGTGGGCACTTGTGGCTTTTACACAGCTGCGGCGTATGTATGTACCAAATGGTATTTGCTTTACAAATGTACTAGGTGAGGCTTATAACCAGGTGGGCTCTGTAGGCCGGGAATTACGGTACTTAGATCAGAACAAAGCTATTATTTGTTGTTTACTTTTGAGGTCTGACTTGTCGCACACTATGACAAAGGATGAGCTGCAGCCTATCCCAGTTTACTGGGAGAAAGGTGGGATACACCCTGGTCTGGTTGCCAGCCATCGGGAATTCATTCACTTGACATTCATTTAATTGTGCAAGATTGTTTTGAAATTGTGGTTGCATGTTGGTTTTTTTTTATTTCTAACAAATCTTAACATCCCTAATTCAGTCTGGTATTTCTTTCATAACGAGTGTAGCAAAAAAGTTAAAGGAAAAACAAAACAAATTTACTCTCTTGATTCTCGCTTGACTGGTGACCGAGCAAACCCCAGAATTTTATTATCTTATAAAACCAGACTTTTCCCTTCAGATTTCCATCAAATGGCAAATTGTGTGACCTCATCGGATTTTAACTATATTACGTATCAAATGATAGCAGGCCACATACCTATAGCTAAACAAAAATTAACACCTAGGATAAACTTAGTCTTCTGTGAACCGAGCGTACGGGTTTTTGAAATAACGGAGGAAGCTGGAGTACCTGGAGAAAACCCACGCCAGCTCGAGGAGAAAAATGCACACTCCACAAAGGAGAACCGACTCAATAATTTCTTACCGTATGTGAAATCTCGATCCCAACTCGGATCTACGACAAAGCAAAAAATAAATCAAAATAAAAAACACACAATCTGCGGAGCCGGTTGGAGGTGACTCGTCTCGTAACCCGGCTGACAGGTGATGACTGAGTATCACAAACATCTCCTCTCGCAAAAGCAACAATCGAGCATTAATCTGCCGGCAAGACAGGAAGTGAGGTGTTCTTTTCCTCCAGTCTGCCGTGAGTTTTTGTCTGGAAGGCTGGAAATAGCGAGATTGTCAGCCTGCCATAAGATAACAACAACAAAAAATGTAGACACCCGGGGGGCATCTAATGTGATGGTGGAGTAGGAAAATGTTTGGTTACCCCAGGCAGGAGGAGGTTGATGGGTCCCATCTTTGGTGGTTTTCTTCATGGTGGTTGGGGCAGATGTCAAATCGGCTGTCGGGGGAAGCCAATCAATACAGTTTCCTTTCTTTGTGATTCAACAACAATAAATGCTATTAATATATCTATTATGAGATATCCTACATTTTTGGGACTAAATACAGGGAGTCCTCGGGTTAAGACGGTCTCGGCCCAAGAGGTTTCGACTTTACAACGCCCGTCCCCCGTCCGCCATTTTGTCTGGCTAATCCTTGTCCGTGTTTGTGCGTTGGGAGTATCTTTGCATTTTTCTCCCTCCTTTTGAGACATTATCGCCCCAAAGAACAAAGCTGCGTCTTTTAGTAATGCTTCTGCGGTCAAGATAAAATCCATGACCATGGAAACGGAGCTCAAGATCATAAAAAGATTGGAGAAAGGAGAGACACCGACACCGCCAAGGCTTCGGTCGGTCGACCCTGGTGACAATTATTAAAGGCAAAACCTGTATTTTCGCGCATGTGAAGGGTTCCGTTCCCATGTCGGACACAATGATCACAAAACAAGGTTCTTTGATACTTGTCGAGATGGAGGGGATTGAGGACCAGGTTCCTTCGCAATAGCTAAGCACAGTCTCCCCTTCTTCTTCCCCATCCACCTCTTCAACATCTTGTTTATTTCAATGTATTTGTCTTTTTATACAAAGTATCTTGATGTAAATTCTGTCATAAATGTTGGAATCTGACTGAAGTCGAAATTCGAGTTAAGTCGCTACTATAGGAACGGATCTAAGTCGTAGACTGAGGACTCCCTGTCGTCGAATCTCACTTACGTTCCATTGTTGTTCTTGAATGACGTAATTAATCGGAATTACACATACACGCTTGTCCTGTTATTAGATCTACAATATTTGAGAGAAACTCAGCGGCCCCACCAGACGGGCACTCCAAACGCGTCAGCAAGCTCCAGGGTGGAGACTATTACCTGGTGTGGATGCCAGCTGTGTTGCGCTCTCTGTTGTCCCCTCACTGGAAACTACAGCAACGCAAATATTCACACAGGTACAATAAGAACAATCAATAAATAGATGTGTGTTGTTTTTCGGACAAATCTTAGCGTCTCACATTGCATCGAAAAACCCATCGAGGTGCTCGCTTCTGGTGTGGTGGTGCTCAAATTCACGGGATTGAGGGTGACGATGCTTCGGTTTACGGTGAGCACGAAAACATCGGCGGCACTGCTGAGCATCTGTCCTTCACCTGTTGTGTACCAAGTTAGTTACAATGAATCGGAAATCCCACGTCATCAAACGACGGGAGGTAAGTCAACATACCAGTCGTCGGAGTTAAAGGTTCAAGTGTGGTAGCCCTCGACACTGCGGAAAGAGATTTATTAGCAGTTGCAGCGGTAAACATTTGATCGCAGATTCCCACTGTAGCGAACTTTTTAGGAAAAACAAAGCACGGCGCTGTGACCCGCCTGAGATCCACTGGACAATGATTCTGGCCATGGAGGGTGGAGAGGCCTCACAGTATGTCCAAGTAATAGTCTTGTGAGTGGGGTGTGGTCACACCACACAGACGTGGCTCTCATGAAAGCTCCAGCGAGCACAGAGCCGGATTGTTGTGTGTTGCTCAAAGGACAGGAAGGCCTTTGTTTAGCCACCCGGCCTTTCGGCACCTTCCAATTATCACTGATGCTCTTTCAAAAAAAAAAAACTTTCTCAGGCTAAAGCTGCGGTGTCGAGCACTTTGCATGATCTGCGACCATCTTAATTGAATGCTTCGCTAAGCCGCTTCCCTTGAAAGTCTGAGTGGCCAATCGCAGCGCATGTCAGGCCCGTATCATCTGAGTCATATTTACAAATCCATCCAGCCATTTTCTTTGCCACCTATCCTCACAAGGGTCGTGGGGAGTGCTGGAGCCTATCCCAGCTGTCAACAGGCAGGAGGCGGGGTACAGCCTGAACTGGTTGCCGGCCAATCGCAGGGCACATGAAGACAAGACAACAGTCGCACTCATAATCACACCTAGGGGCAGTTTAGAGGAGAGAACGTGCAAAATCCACACAGGCGGGGCCGGGATTGAACCCGGGTCCTCAGAACTGGGAGGCCAACGCTTTACCAGCTGATTCACCCTGCCGCCTAATATTTAGAAATAATATAGAAAATCATGCAACTTACCATTTAACAATGCTGACAGCCAAAAGACAAGGGAAGACAGGTAGATCTAAAATAGATCAATTTAAAAAAATGCTTTTCAGTGATGTTAAAATGAAAAAAAAACCCTTAGCACGATAATAACTCTATATATACATATTCACAACGCGGGACTGGTTCCCATCCAGTCAAAGAACACGTTAGAAACAGATGCTCAGTAAGATGCTTTCATGTTCGTCCTTTTTCCACAGAGCACTAGTGTCAAACTCAAGGCCCGGGGGCCAGATCCGGGCCGCCAGATGATTTTATGTGGCCCGCCAAGGTAAATTCACACGTGTTAACCTCCATGATTTTTGTTCAAATCTGGACCAACATTCTAAATTCCCATCTCATTAATGATCACAGTGAGGTATTGTAACCATTTTTTGTTTTCCCGAACAACAATACTTGAAAAATACATTCCCCCTGATTTCTGATTCCAAACCTAGTTCATAAATTCCTTGTGGAAATACGATGAGGCGGTCAAAGATTTTTATGGTTTCACAGTCATCACGGCCCGATGAGGGAAACCAATGTGGCCCGCGACAAAAACGAGTTTGACACCCCTGTCATAGAGGATAATTAATACACGTCTTTGAGTATTCTTATCTGTCTAAATGTGTTGATCCAGCATTTGTTTTCAAATATTCATTGCTTAAAGGGTTCCGAAACAGCAACTATCGATGCTAACTGTTAGCATGTCAAAGGCATTTTTCATAACTACGTTGGTATTAAACCAGTGGGATGTTGTTTGCGTGTTTTAAATACACAAACCTGTACTTGTCTTGTACTTCAAGGAGTCTCAATGAAAATCACGTGATTTTTATGACGTAGGCGCATTCCCTCTGTTCATGTAATATTTCGCAAACATAAACCGCAATGTGCAGTCGTTACCACCGTGGGACAGACTTTTTTATCATTTGGACCAAAAAAATTGCAGGCTTTTAAGGAGAACGAAATATTTTCATTCGATTTTCAGTAGAACTTTAAGCTGCATCCCATCTCAACAGAAACCTCAAGAAACACGATTCTTCAAGTACTTCATTCCCAAATGGAAAAAATTTGAAATAACTTGTGCCATGAAATGATGTTCATATTGGCTTAGGTTAGTTCCGACTTATTTTATACTATTATTTAACACTTATTTTATTTATCATTACTTAAAACATGAATTAAAACATCCCGAGACCGATTAAATGTTTGTTAGTGACAGTCTGAAACAAATCATTTCTGTTTCTATTAATTCCAATGGAAAAATTACGTCAGCGGTTCCACAGCAAAGTAATTAGTTTCTCTTTTGCAGTGCTTTTGACGGCTGGTTTTCAGTACACTCCCGTCATCTAATTTTGCCATTTTCTTAAAATATCTCGGCCTCGTGGCGTGTAATCAACTAAGTCATGATTGACGGTTGCTATAGTTACGGCACGAAGGGGGACAGAGGATACGAGCGCAATTAATCACCGACGATTCACAGTTTTTACATTTGTAAACAAAGGCAGAGGAATCGTGTGTACACGGCAAGGCGAAATGGGGCTCGCGCGAATAAAGCGGGCGCTGTTCCTCCAAAGGGCGTCTTTGACAATGCCGACAGGAAGTGTGCATTGCGGTCGACAGCACATTTGGCGCCTCTCCTTCCTCTTTGAAGCAACACCCCCCACACACACACTTCTGTCGCGACGTGGCACGCTACCCGCTCTTCAAATGTCATTGTTTTTGTAGCCGCGCACATCGTGGCAAACGCTTTTCTTTCGCTCTCCCGAAGGAAAAAAAGGCTGGGAATTGTGCTCACAATCCTCACACACCGGTCTGAGACAAACTTTGTATCTGTCAAACCTCAGCACGTGATTCAAGTGTGGACCGGTCGCCAATGAAAATGTGGAATTGGACAACGTGTCAATGTCGGATGTGAGATAACGGACAGCCTTCACTCGCTGACGTTCTGCAGTCTGGATTTTCCTCCCCTGTAAATGAACCAAACCCGCTCTAGCAGGTCCCCTCCACCGTGTGCATGTGGACACAGGAGGAAGTAAAAAGTAGGGATTGGTGGAAGTTTATTCCTTAGTGTGGCTTTAAATCCCCCATTCGCCCCAAGAGAAAATGAATCTTTGACCCATCCTGGTGGCAGCTCGGCCTTCCAGGCTCGGAAGAGTGTGACAGGTGAGCACGGAGGCTGCCACCAGCGGTGACAGCTCACATTAGCGGGTCACGCCAATCTTCCTTTCACTGCATAGCATATGTCAAAGCCGAGGCCCCATTCCCCCCCCCCCCCCCAACCCCCAACCCCCAACCCCCGGGGCCCTAAAGGCTCCCTACCCCTCATGACCGAGATGCGTGTCACATCTCCCCCGTCTGTCTGCTCGCGTCTCTCGAGCTGTCGTCCGCCATCAATCGGCGAAAGGGGCCTTTCGAATCCTCCCCCTCGGGAAGGCGGTCGGGCCTACCTTAGCGTCCATCGTGCGCCACGGCGTCAGCCTCTTCGCCCTCATCATCGACGAGGCTTCTTCTTCCTCGTTCAGCGAGGTCTCGACGAGGTAACGGTTAAGCGGCCACGCCCGCCTGTCACAACTTCCTCATCCAGACATGTCAACTCTGTCTCATTCTTTCACTCCTCCCAGTCCTCGCCACACATCCTTTGTCTTCCCCTCTGCCTCACTCTTTGTCTTTTCACTCTCGAAGTCTCAGCAACATGGATCATTGTTCCTTGAAGCTACTTCGTCGTCGTCATATGCCTTTTCTCAACACTTTCCTCAAAACAAGCCAGTGATGTAATTTTGTCATCATACCCCGAGGAAAGAGAATAACTGCAAAACTTTACTTTTGTCTCGCTGAAGTTTGCTCGTTTGAGAGGGCTGCCCTGCTTCACGCGTGTGAGCGGCTCGGCGCCGTGCCGCTAATATTTGCCGGCCGGATCGTGAGCTTGGGTTCTGTTACCGTGACAACTCAAACAGGCAACCGACTGATTGGGTACTCGCTGAGACCCCAAGCAGGAGCGAGCCCCCTGTGTGGGGGGGGAAAAAATGTGAGTTCACGCAAAAGACAATCGAATAATTTTCACTGACATAAGCAGCACTTCAACGCGCCACACACAACACCGTGTATAAGTGGCATATGGAGACATCATCACCAAGCAAAAATACCCCAAACCATGTCTTCACTGAGGCAGATATCAGGAGCCCACATTAATCCGTCCATCCGACAAAACTCAATGCAGCTCCGCTTACCTTAGACACGACAGCAGGTTATTTCTGCTTTGGACTAGCGTACTCCAGCAAATTGAAAGTTGCTATGGATCTTCACCCAGCCAAGTAGATCTCGTCAGAGGTGGGGAAAATGTAAACTCATTCAAGTTTACATCATGACCGACGTCCCGTAGGCCAAGTAATGCTATCGCTACAACGCTAGACTGTGGGAATGCCCCTCCGGGGGTTGAGGGTGCCGTGCCCTTGGGCAGAGACTTCAACAGCAAGGCACACACGCCGTGCGGCCAACTCTCCACCGCTCCGTATCAAATAGAAATGGAAAAATAACACGGGACCATCTGATGGATCTAGTGGGCCATTGTTGTAGCTGCCCCTGGCTGAGAGTCACCACTGACAGTGGATATACGTGACGGTTGTTATTGGCGATGAGATGCCAGGCTGTACTCAAGTGTGCGTGTGTGTGTGTGCATGCGTGTGTGTGTTTGTGTGCGTGCGTGTGTGTTTTACGCAAGTCAAGACAAAGGCCGCGATTCATCCGCTGTGCAGAGGAGTTTTCCGTCCTTCAGCTCGTGACTAACTCGGTTCTTTTACATAAATTAACAATTTCTTCCTGAACATGTCAGGTCAGGGATTTGGACTCATCACTGTACTTATGATGACTGAAAACTCTTATATCAGAATAAATTTTTGCTGCATGATTGACCTCCACCCTTTTTTTTTTCTAAGAATGATTTATTTTTCAGTTAATCATTGACAGTGACTGTTGCAGTTCTCAACGGCCACCTCCTACAGTCGCAGTGACAAAAATATTATTTTTGGTGATGTTATGAGGGTGTAATCTGGTTAAAAATCGCTACAGGTAAAAGTTCAGTATAATAGAGTAGCAAGTAGGTTCTAGGTTTTCTTTATGCAATGTGGTGGAATATCTGTTAAACTGTGTGTGTTAAACTTTATTTTCTGTTGGAGGGATTTTTATTTAAAAAGAAAATACTTTTGTTTGTCATTTTACTGTTGTAACCATTGTTTAAGAAGGACGCGAGTGACGAGCTAACGCTAGCGAGGCCTGCATCGGCTAGCGAGGCATGCAGCATTGGAGTACAAGCACAAAGCTTCGCAACGGATCGAACCGTCAGGACTTGGATGAGGCTGGACCGTTGGACGCAACCCTCGACGTTCGTCACTCCTGCCGCTTGAAACAAAGACATTGGGGTTTGAATTTCATTTCTTTTGCCGGCAAGGTTATATTTGTTTGGGCCCTCAAAGTAAGTAAGTCAGACTTGCTTATGTGTGCATCATGTCCCTGTTATATTGACTTTTGTGTATTTGAATATTGTGTATACATGTTTGATTTTCTCTCCTTTATTTTGTTATTAAATGCTCACACTTCTTGTTACATAACCAGGTTTTGTTATCTGACTATCTGCAAGACAGTTAAATAGTGGTGAGTTTATTTGGTGGCTTGATTATTTAAATTCAGATAATATTAACTCATGAGGGGAAATATTATTTCATAGACCTGTGGAGATGGAATAAGTGGATAAGTAAAGAGTAAAGTTGTCATACCATTGAGTTAATTTATTAATTTCCTACTTTGGAGTGAGAAAAGAACTCAGGTGGCTACCTCGTCGAAGTATTTTATACTAGAGAGGCGCTACGAGAGAATCGAGATAACACAAAAAAGTAACTTTAGAGTTGTTTTGTGGATGGCCATTTGTACAAATCTGTGTATGCCACAAAAGTGAATTGACATTTTTTTCCGTCTCTTTCCTTTTTAATTCATATTCACATACACATACAGGTAAATTCATACAAAACAACATGAATTGCAACAACCGAAACAGATGAAGGCTGGAATGGTAAACAAATGTGTCTTAATGCAAAACATGGATATGAATATACTGTTATTCCAGCGGTAAATATGCAAAGCGCATCTCTTCATTTTCCTGACAAACTTTCAGGGGTCGTTGGCTTTCCCAAACAGTCATACATTACATTTACATATATTCATTATCGCCGTCACCTTCAGTGGAGGAAGTTCAGAAAGAGCCACAGTGCGTATCACTCAAACGCTTTGTTTCATGTTGCGCCTGATCCAAAAGTGCACGGAGGTTATTGGCATAAGGTGCTTCATGCATATCTCTGCATTCCATAAATGAGGCTGACCTTTCTTGTTAGACTGAATAATGACGGATGGATACTGTAACTTCGATTCATCTTTGGGGCATCATTAAAAAGCAAAATCGGATGCTCGCTGTCATGATGATGTGGGAGGGAGTCGGTGGGTGTTCCGTGTAAGATTTGTTCGATCTTTTATGTGTGTTTGCCATCAGTTTGCTTTTGGAAAATCTTGTGCCGCCACCGACGCGCTCGTGAGGAATTGCGTCCTTGTCTGATTGCTGTCCCTAAATTCAAAATATGGACAAGCATTGGGTTACACAATGGAAAGTCAGTGAATTGTACGACTGAAATAAAAATTACAGTTTTGCTGAGGACAGAAAGTATTTTGCCAGACAAAAAAAAAAGTCTTTCACAACAATCACTGAGTTTTATTAAAATAAAATATTAGTGTTTTGAGCATAAATGTATAGCTGCATTAATATAAGCAATAAAATACACTTAAGCATATATATATATATATATATATATTTGTTTTTACAAAAAAAATATTTGTACTGGTAGAACCTGCAAACTCCACACAGGTTTGTCACACCTACACTGTGCCGCCCATGAAATTATTCAATTTCTCCAAATTGCTACAGAATTTTTTTTCATTTACTATAAATAATATCATTAATGTGTTGTGACAGGCACAACAATGAAATATTTATTCACTAAATTGTCTGTAAATTGACTTGCTGCCAACAAAATAATAGCTTTGTTTTGATCTAAGTACCGTAATTTCCGGCCGACAGAGCGCACCTGATTATAAGCCTCACCCAGTCCATTTGTAAAGGAAATACCATTCGGTACATTCATACGCCGCAGCTGTGTAAAAGCCGCAAGTGCCCACATTGCAATCCACATTGAAACACGAGATATTTAAAAAGAAAGTGGCTACACAGGGAGTTTAACGCAAGTGCCGCTGCGCTAACATTAGCGCTAACGCCGCACTCACAGGGCTGGTTAAAAAAACACACCGGTAAAAATCACGAAGACACGGCAGTTACACGGTAGCGCAGCGCAAACAGGGCCGGACCGGTAAAAGTCACTTCCTCAGCACATATATTCCACCGGTCTCACACTTACCCTTTCCGCTCAAAAATGCACAGATGAGCCGCATCACCGCATAAACCGCAGGGTTGAAAGAGTGTGAAAAATGTCACGGCTTATTGGCCGGAAATGACGGTAGGTACAAATTTCACACAGAGGAACTACACAAGATTACCATTATTTCACTACACTACACTTTTAGTGACGTTTCTTGTTTGGTGAAGATATTTTCCAATGTAAAAGATTTTCCGGATATGTAGAGCGGAGTCTGTTAAAGCCATTGTCAAATTTTACTCTTGGCATACATTTGTTTCTTCAGAATAGCGCTCAGGAAGGATGTGAAAACAGGCTCGGAGCCAAGGTTACTATTTGTTCCTCTTTTCTTTTCTTAATTGTGTTCTCTTGTATGTTAAAACCCCCTGGAGAGTCTTCGCAAGGCAGCATATCAAAATTGTGCACATGGCAGGAATGAAACGCAGACGTTGAAACAGAGTATTGAGCTGTCAAGCCTTCGGTTTCGCTCGTGACTGTCGCCGATGATGCATTTAGACTTGCCGTGCGTTCGGCGGCTGGAACTTAAACAAACGTGCGGTAACGAGACAAAATGCGCGTTGACGGTTCATGATGGAGAGCAGCGAGCCAACTGGGAAAATGTATCTGAGGCGAACGAGGGAGATTTGTCTTTTAGGGTGGCACGCAAGTTCCTGTCAGAAATGACAAGGAAAAACTATGATGGACGTGCTTTAGATAATAAAATAAAATAAACAAAAAAATCCATTGAAAACGGCTTGTTGGTTCAACAGCAATGGCAAGAAGAAAATAAGCAAAACAAAGAGATTGTTGTGGAAGAATTGGAAAAAAACCACACGTGACAACCCAGCGTCTTGTCTCGGCTGTCTGCACGTCTTTGCTTGTGTGACTGATGTGATAAATTGTGCTGGAGGGAAAAGCAGAAGAATGAAATAACTCAAATGTAATGGGCCTGCGCAGACAAACGCCAGCGCGATCGCCCGCTCTGTGCATTGTGCAACGCAAAAGCAACTAAAAAAGCCAAGAGAAAGTCAAAAAGCCTCACAAATACGAAATGACACTCACGGACCGGTTACTCGTTTCCGTGTGTTCCGGCTGATTCGGCCGGTTCAAGGCATTTACTGATGTGTCAAGTTTAACCCTAAAAGCGTGCGGTATGAATATCGATTCCAAACTGCTCCTGAAGATTGCATGCTGTGATATTGCATTTTTGAGTAGTATTGATGCTTTCTATAATTGCAGTGTGACAGTGGCGGTGTTTCATTAAATCAAATCACATTAATCAAATGAAATCCCCAATGATGGCCCGAGGTACAAAATGCACAGCCCGCCACAGCTTTAGTTCTCCAAAGTCTAAAGTGAGGCAATGCAACCCCGTGATTTCTCATAGACTGGCAACGTAGAAGTGAATCGGAGTACTGTAGTATGGTAGGTGGTCGTATCAGAGGCCGAAAAGCCGGAGGGCAGCGACAAGACACGAGCTGATAAATGCTCAGTCGATGTATCCAACTCGGATGCCAATTTCATGGAAATTGTGTGCAAAAAGGTTCCTTTCAAAAGCCACCTCCTCAAGTTCCCTCAGAGGGGACGCGAAAACATTTCAAGTGCAGCAGCAAGTCCGTCTCTGAACCACAGAGATGATATTGCGATCTGCAGTGAAAGCGGGGAGCAGGTGGAGAAACGATTGGAACGATGGAGGCACGCCCTGGAAAGGAGAGAAGTAAAACAGATTACATGTGCGTGAATGAGAGGGGCGGAGGAGGAAGAGTGAGGCTCCAGGGAGAAGAGATAGCGAGGGTGGACGACTTCAAATACTCGGGGTCAACAATCCAGAGCAACGGTGAGTGTGGTAAGGAAGCGAAGAAACGGGTCCAAGCGGGGTGGAAATAGTTGGCGGAAGGTGTCTGGTGTTCTATGTGACAGAAGAGTCCCCGCTCGGATGAAGGGCAAAGTTTATAAAACAGTGGCGAGGCCGGCCATGATGCACGGATTAGAGATGGTGGCGCTGGAGAAACAACAGGAAGCAGAGCAATGAACAATTAGAAAGATGGAGGCATGCACTGGAAAGGAGAGGAATGTAGATAAGCCGAAGTAAAACAGAATATATGTGCATGAATGAGAGGGGTGGAGGGGGAAGGGTGAGGCTACAGGGAGAAGAGATGGCGAGGGTGGACGACTTCAAATACTCGGGGTCAACAATCCAGAGCAATGGTGAGTGTGGTAAGGAAGTGAAGAAACGGGTCCAAGCGGGGTGGAAATAGTTGGCGGAAGGTGTCTGGTGTTCTATGTGACAGAAGAGTCCCCGCTAGGATGAAGGGAAAAGTTTATGAAACAGTGGTTAGGCCGGCCATGATGTACGGATTAGAGACGGTGGCGCTGAAGAAACAACAGCAAGCAGAACTGGAGGTGGCAGAAATGAAGATGTTGAGGTTCTCGCTCGGAGTGACCAGGTTGGATAGGATTAGAAATGAGCTCAAAAGAAGGACAGCCAACGTTGGATGTTTTGGAGACAATGTTCAAGAGATCAGACCTCGATGGTTTGGACATGTTCAGAGGCGAGAGAGTGAGCATATTGGTAGGAGGGTGCTGAGGATGGAGCTGCCAGGCAAAAGACCGAGTGGAAGACCAAAGAGAAGGCTGATGGATGTTGTGAGGGAAGACACGAGGGCACTTTGGGATTAGAGAGGAAGATGCAGGAGATTGGGGTAAAACGCTGTGGTGACCCCTAACTGGACAAGCCGAAAGGAAAAGAAGATTTACAAACTGGACACTCAGTTACTTTCACTTTCCATATCTAGACATGTTTCAAGTTCTTCAGGCATGAAAGCTGGGAAAGAAATCTTTGTTTTTGCGTGTGGTTACCAAGGACAACGAGTGATGCAGAAAGGGAGGGTGGAGGGGGAAGCTAATTAAAATGACTTTCCTCTCAAAATGTGATGGCGGCAATCAGACAATCGGGGAGATTTTCGGCCGTTCAGATGAAAAGAAAAGGTGGCGGCGACTTAGAATACCTTTGAAAAGCAAAAGGATTCTCAAGTACAGCGCTTGGAATTTGTTTGAACAACATTAAGGCAACGTGTGACTGTGGGGCACGGCCACCTATACTTTCTTTGCTCAAGAAACACTTTACATGGTGCTTCAGCTTGGATGTGAAAGGCTTACGCATTCCACGACCTTCTCTGAACCTATGCGGGATGTGTTGGCGTCGTACGCGTTGCTCTGACGATTACTCCGGGCGGAAGGTTTCATCTTAACCTTGAAGAAAACCGCGAGTTCTGTGGACTAATCCGACATGACACTTGCGTTATCCCGACGCAGACTTGGCCTTTTCCTTGTTATACTGTCAATGAATAAAAGATGATGATTTTAATATGAAATGTTGGACAGCGTAAGGTGAAGCTCGGTGCACATGTATATGCATTGTGTCAAAGCTTGAAAGTTTTTCAATCGAGCGCATTCGCTTGAGACAAGCAGATGAATCATTTTGTTGGACCTGTCAATCATTGCAGCTATTCATAGCGCAAGGAACCTCATTTTATAGATATCAAATTGTTCAGGGTGCCGGCGAGCGGGAGCAAAAAACAGCTAATGCAGTAATATCCAGTTTTTAAGTATAATAAGGACTTGTACAACATACCGGATATATCATTTTGATAAATGTGTGAACCTTTTTTTTTGACAAGTTTTAAAACAACACGCTCCACCGTGTCAAAACCTTTGGACAGATCGATAAAAAGTGCAGCGCGGCGTTGTTTCCAGTCAAGTGCTGCGTAAAGGTCGTCCGCCACTTTCATCGCGGCCGTGAGAGTGCTCTGCCCTTTTCTTAAATCGGATCGATCAAATATCATTGTTTTAGAAAACCACTTCAGCTGATCACTCACGAGAGATGTACATTTTATTTTTATTTTTTCGTCAGTGCAGACAAATTTCATGTCGTTCTGTAGTTGTTTCAAATACGAGGGTCACCCGACATCCAAGGCAGACATCCAAATTTGGGGAATTTCTTTAGTGACCACTGTAAGGATTTAAAAAAAAAAAAAAAAAAATATATATATATGAAAGAGGATTTCCTCTAAAATCAGCTGTTAATGTCAAGAAAAAGGGATCGATCCATCAAATCTGGAACAGCAAGTATATTAGGATGGATTTTTTTCCCCCTTGATGTTTAATTATAACGATATGGAGAAATGGGGTGGCACGGTGGTGGTGGTCACGGTTCTGAGGTCCCGAGTTCAATCTCCGACCCGCCTGTGTGGAGTTTGCATGCTCTCCCTGCGTGGGTTTCCTCCGGGCGCTCCGGTTTCCTCCCGCATCCCAAAAACATGCAACATTAATTGGACACTCTAAATAGCCCGTAGGTGTGATTGTGACTGCGGCCGTTTGTCTCGACGTGTCCTGCGATTGGCTGGCAACCAGTTCAGGGTGTACCCGGCCTCCTGCCCCTTGACAGATGGGATAGACTCCAGCACTCCGCCCGACCCTTGTGAGGGTAAGTGGCGATGAAAATGGATGGATATGGAAAAATGAGCATAATTGACTTTGTAAGGCCAAATATTTGATTCAGCTCTGATGAACTGAACTGATGAGGAACTTTTTTAGCCCACGTGTCAAATTGCTTGGCATTTTGTTGGCTGCTTACCGGTTTTGATCGGGATGTGCGCTCACAGCGCTACCATGTAGTCTCCGTTGCGGTAATAATAGAGAGAACTTTCCTGATATTAGGGAAAACAAAATAACAATGCGAGCCAGCTGAACACAAAGATGCGGGCTTGTTTTTATTTACGGATTTATTTTTGAGTCACCTTTTGCACACCCTGAACAGTAAGCTCAGTGGACTCTGCGCTCTTGTTTTGCAAAGGAACTTTTCAAAGTAGTTTTAATGTTTAAGTGCAGTCACTTTTCCAGGATTTAGCAGTGAAAACATTCATGCCGGGCTTAGTGGGGTATAGAAAATCCTCAGGAATCGACGCGCGTTTTGAATGCTAACTGCGAGTTATTGATCTGTGTTCCATCAGCGCGAACAGCTAAATGTTTCATTCGTTTATCTATCCGTCGCCCCCCCCTTGTATAAATGGCTTTTCCTCTGCAGTATAGCGTCACCCTTCAGCCACACCTTTTTCCCTCCACTCATCTGTTCACTCAGCCCTTTCTGCACCTCTGCATATTTTCTAAATTGCCTCCCGCGACCGTCATCCCTCCCCATCCCATCCTCTCCTCTCCTGCTCTTGCCGCAGCGTCGCTCTCCGAGATGTTTCTGCCTCCGTCTGATGTCGACGAGGCGTCGGAACTTGTCTCTGCTTTCAAACTTATTAGGCTGGCTGACTTTTCAACGAACGGACCTGCACGAAGATTCTCGTAACGGTCTGGATCTGGAACATTTTAACCCCAAAAAATCCACAACGGAACATTTTTATCTTGCACGTATAAATGTTTTTACCTAAAAAGCCTCATGTGGATAAGTTGCTGGGAACTTTATATTTTTAGTAAGAGAGCAGCAGAAACCTTAAAATTGAACAGAATGCCGTGAAACCTTCCCAGAATAAGATGGATCAAAATATAATATCATGCGTGATGTCAGCTAGTTTCACAAGACTTTAGATCAGTGAGCAACGAACTAATGCAGTAGTCGTAATAGTGAGGGGAGCGAGGACATCTGTGACAATCACCCAAGAACAGAAGACTGTTTGCGATAAAGGAACGCTCACGAGTTTTATCTCGACTCGACTCAACCAACTTCCAAGTCCAGCATCAACGAAGGGGTTGTGTCCTTGAGGTTCGATGCTATTCTTTTTTCATCTTTAGTCACGTCTGTCTTCTTTTAACACCTCTCGTCATGGCAACGTCTGTCACATCCCGGCGGTGCGGAGGCGGACAGAAATGCAGGACTCCCAGGCAAAGGCATAATGTTCAGTGGGTTTTATTCTTGACTGAAGAGATGCACAATTACACAGTTCAAGAAAGCAGGATCCAAACAGCGAGAAACAGGGTTCGATTACTATGAATCTAAGTAGCGGAGTAACCTGGGATGCAGTGAAGCATACTCACTAACACAAAGCAACGAACGGGCAAATGCCAGTGACAAAACTCCAACTTAAATACTTGGTTTAATCACAGTGCCTCATGCAAAACCGCTGTATCCGGTGACAGGCGTCAGAAATGACACAGCCCAGAGCAGCCCCTCCTGGTAGTGCCCAAGCCTTGCTCATGACAACTTCTCTGGGGGGGGGGGGGGGGGGGACTAGTTGTCGCAAAAGGTGGAAGAAATGAAAAACACAAATCTTTGATTATTGCTGAACCGATTGAACATCAGAGTTCCATGTGACTTCAGAGACTTGGTTTTCCACGAAGATTTTTGGTCTCCAAATTGTTTGACCTTGACGCCATTTGACTTTAGAGCTTGGACTGTACATTGGATGTTCGCCTGAGATCCAGCTCTTCCGCTTAATCCCCCGTCTTTCACACTTATTTCCTGCCACCTTTTCGATGCCCTACGGGCGGGGGGTGGGAGGAAGGCTCAGTGCTTGTAAAATTACACCTCGAAAAGACCAACATCGTCTCGCGAGCCTTGAACTTGATCGGTGTAACAGCAAGGTCACGGTGAGGTAAGAGCGAAGAAAAATAAGCTAAGAGGGGGATGACCAGAAAGCCACGGGCGAGGTGGGGGGAAAAAAGCCAGAAGAATATGAGATACGAGATATGTAAGCGAGACAGAAGTGACAGCTGAGAGGAATGAACGTGTCGCGAGGAAGCGGAGGTGGGTGGCGGCAGAGATGAGAGGGGCCGCGAGGTTGTGTGCTGACAATTGCATCATCCTTCTGAGTCACTACTTTACGTTGGCGCGTCGGGGCTTCGTCACCGAGGAAGGTAATTGCACGGCGAGCTCTCCACATCCATGGCAACCGAGATCATCTGTCACCTTCTTACTTAGCTCGCTGCGTCGCAGTCCTCCCGCGTTGGAATATTTGGAAAAATCGTTTGAGAATCGATTCAATATCGTTGAAATCCAGATGAAGCTCCAAACGCTAGGATACATTTTTTCCCCCAGCAGAACGACCGTTAGGCACTTGTGGCGTCCTTCTCAAAGTTAGCAAACGCTCCAAAGTCTTTCCATAAAGCTGTTTGATTACGGTAGGTTACAAAATACTAATAATAATAACAAGAAGTTGAAGATGTTTTTTTTTCAACTGATTGGGGACGATTTTGCTTTGCTGAATCTGAAAACAAGGTCAGTTTCTCTCGTTTGGGTCAGCTTTTTATGCTTTGCTGACTAAAAATTGAAAAAGAGACACTGGTAAAAGTAAGCACCTGTAAATTGAATGCTACATAATCATTGCTCAAAATTCAGTGCATGAACCTGCGTTTTTTTTTTTGTTTTTTTTTTAAACCTCAAAACTGGTTTGTCAAATTTTAGTTTGGAGGCCGAGTACATTTACTTTGGAAAAATATTCACATTTATTCATTATTATCCTGTTGCACCTTTTGTTGCAAATCATGAGCAGCCTGAAATCTTTTACCCCAAATTATTTCAACAGTATTGTGAATCAGTGAGCATGCACCATTCCTTTATGCACTGTTTGTATACGTATACGTTAAAATTTCAAGTTGTAGCAGTGCATACACACACAAAAAAGGTTCCAACAAAACAACCTCTTTTGAATTGAAGCACTTGAATGAAATATTGTCATATTCAAAGTCTTAAAATTTTTTTACAGAAGGTTTTTAATTTCACAGGATTGTCGGGTGAACATGGCCCAGCATTTTATATTTTTGTACTCCTGAAACTTGGTATTGTTTGTCCATCAAAAGTACACCAGTGACCTCCAACCCCACCGGCCAGAGTGGAGCCCCTGGCAGGCCGGTTCTGGCCCGCGGGTTGTATGTTTGACACTCCTGCTCTAAAAACCAAATACTTGTACATGCAAACAAAAACATGTGGTCATATTGATGTACCGGTAATTGAAATTCTGACCAGTGTTTTTTTGCGCTATTTGAAAGCTGTGGCCTACTAGTAATATGACTTATGTCAAGTCACTAGAGCTAGCGCTTCACAAAAGGAAGCTACTAGTGCATGACACATGCCTACTAGTTTGGCTTAGTAGTGTTACTAGTGCAAGACAGAAGTTAACTTGTAACATAAAGTGCCACAAAGGGTGGAAAAAAAAAAACTACGAGAAAGACTACGAGTAGCCCCTGCCAAGTTATTTACCTAATGCGCTGAATAGTTTTACTGGTGAAAAGATAGACTGTAGTAATGCATAGACCTGAATATTAAATAAATGCTCAAATGCCTTTCCATATGGATGACAAATATTAGCAAAACAACTCCAGGAAAGGAGAACTAAGGAGGAATTCTTGAGGACATCGGGATACACAAAGCGACAGGAGGGCGTCTCAGCCATTTCCTCAATTTACCTTGACTGATGAAAGAGTGGCGGAGAAGCGCGTAACGGCCTTGAAGTCGCATGCGTTAACGTGATTTAGGCCGACGACGCCCGCAAATATCAATTTCCAGCTGCCTTTAAAGCGGCGGTAAGGACTTGGTTTGTGAAATGCGACCTCATTTTAAGCCAGCGTCACAAAACAACTCAACAGTGCTAAGTCACACATTCGCCACTAAAGAAGAAAAAGATGCCTATGAGCAACCTTTGTCTTGAAAAGGGTAGAAGTCCAAAAGCAACTGATTTCTTTTCCTCCCCTGCTCAAAAGAACCTTCTTCTTTTCCTTTCGGCTTGTCCCATTAGGTGTCATCTTTTTCCATCTCAGCCTACCTCCCGCATCCTCCTCTCTATAAGCCAAAGTGCCCTCATGTCTTCCTTCACAACATTCATCAAACTTTTCTTTGGTCTTCCTCTCGGTCTTTTACCTGGCAGCTCCATCCTCAGCACCCTCATACTCACTCTCTCTCACCTCTGGACATCTCCAAACCATCTAAGTCTGCTCTCTCTCTCTAGCCTTGTCTCCAAAACATCCAACTTCTGCTGTCCCTCTCATGAGCTCATTTCTAATCCTATCCAAGCGAGAACCTCAACATCTTCATTTCTGCCACCTCCAGGTCTGCCTCCTGTTGTCTCTCCAGTGCCACCGTCTCTAATCCGTAATCATCATGGCCGGCCTCATTACTGTTTTATAAACTTTGCCCTTCACGCTAGCAGAGACGCTTCAGTCACATAAGACACCAGACACCTTCCGCCAGCTGTTCCAACATGCTTGGACCCGTGTCTTCACTTCCTTACCACACTCACACCCTGCTCCATCTACCGTTCCGCGACGATTAGTAATGTAATGGATGTCATTCCTCTCACCATGACCTCGATCTGACTAACCCGCGGAGGCAGTCATCCACGCCACACTGAATCTTGGTTCTGAACATGAATGACGTTGACAAACACTAACAAAATTCACATCTGTTGGTGATGCAGTGTCACCTTGGCAATAATGCCAAGCCACTATATTGTAAAAGCAAATTTGGAAGCCATTATTTCAAGGCAAAACCCTTCACTTGTTGCTTAAGGACCTTTGCGCTGCTTTTGCCTGATTGTGTTTGCCTGCATTTAGAGGCCGCGGCGTGGTCCGGTTTGCCTTCGTCCGCTTCTGGTTTCAACATAAAAATAAAATTGATGACAAATTGGGGTGAACTCGAAGTGACCCGTGGCGGCCATTGTCGACGCCGCATTGTAATCAGTCTCCCATTGTAGTGAGGACATTGACAGTGAAGATGGAGCCGCTCGAAGGGGGAAGATGGAGGAAACGCGTCCATGCACAGGAAACTGCCAACCGGTCCCAACGGTATCAGTGAGCCAAAAACAAGGAGGCTCTTTTTAATTACGAAAGGGCCGCCGTAATCAAGCTCACATCCTGTTTTGATGGCTGATCTCATGCATTTGACGCAAACCCCCGTTGAAGCCGGCCGGGGATCCACACTGGAGGGACCGAATGGAAGGTTGGACGGATGGACGATCTGAGGTCATTGTTTTGGATGAAAGATCATTCCCTTAATAATACGTCGGTGCGGAAAGTGACTTGCGCCGGCGATATTTACCTTGGTCATCCCTGGATCGACACATTTCCTCCGCTATATGAGATTGTGGCTTCCCACTGGCCCTCCGTCTCTCAGCGTGCAGACAGCAGCTGACACTCCAAAGGAAATAGAACGATAGAAAGCTCGGAGCTATTTTCCTCCTTTTTCTGTCAAGCACACCGCTGGATCCCGTTATTATTTTCAATGTTGTGTGTTCAGGTCGACAAATTCTGGTCAATTTGAACTCCGCCGAGCGCAAGAACGTTTGAGGGTCTGTGCGCTTCGTTGAACAAAAATGACTTGGCAACGCGGGCCGACGAGGATCCGGTTTTGGTGCAGATTCGAAATGAAGGTGTGCATTGCTCATGGGTTGGACACAACACTGCAATCCTGTTTTGTGTGGAAAAACAGGTGTGAATAGTTTGATAACGTTCTATTGCCAAGAACATTATTTTGTTTCATGTAAATTTAACAGCAATTTAACAACCTCATGATTAAGTTTTCTGTCAACACTATGAGGTGCTTTCCCAAAGAGACAATTAAAATAACATCTGCTGAATCTCCATTTTTAATTTTTTTTTTTTTTTGGTAGGGGTGAGCTTTTTTTTTTTAAAAATAAGAACCACATACATACGTCAAGTTCGAATTCACAGTTTTAAAGAATACAGCAAGACTTCATTATCTCCGAACTGGGATACATTCTGATAAAACAACACAAATGGCGCCGCTTGTTGACTCTTCACTCCTGTTCTAACGGACCTTTCCGATGGCGATCTCAAGCTCCGCCCCTTTAGCCATGTCCCACACGATTCCGAAACGGCGATTGAACAGAACATGTTTGAAGTCGATTCTCTATCGCGTATTCCAGATAATATTGGGGTATGTTTTTTGCCAAATGCGTCAGAATTGTCCAAGAGAGTTCTACAGAGAGGTCTCAACTACTTCACGCAAGTATATGTACACGGAATTAAGATTTTGGACGGAGCAGGACGCAATGTCAGAGTTACAGCGAAATGTTGGCGATTGATGCAAAAAAATGTTTGACGCCTCACAAACTTCATATTGAAATCCAACAGGATAAAATAGTGGAATCGTACCGCACATGTGAAGCAGGGTGAGTACTTTTTACTTGCAAAGATTACGAGTAATATCATTGGAGACTTCATAAGTGAGTGTGTGTATTCATTTGACCCGGCTCGTAACGGAACCCAGTGCTCTGTCTTAAAAGTATGCGATACAAATAGGCAAATAGACATTTCTCTTGCATGACATCACGCATTTACGTATCACTAAGCCGACTCTTCGGGATAAAACATGACACACTTCATTCAGCATGTCAGTTGTTCTCCTGCAATATATATAGCACTGATAATAATTCAATCAAACTCCGAGAAGATACTTCTCCCTCACTTACCTTTGAACGTACAGCCTTGTGTTTGTTGATATTGTTCACCCTAATCCATCGTAGACACTTCCTCAACCGCGTTTTAGGCTTTGGAAAATGAATCAAGCGGGCAGGATATCTTTCATCAGAATTGCACGTTCCCCAAGCGCATCTGAAGACCATTTTCTTCGTAACATGAACTTTTCCAGGCGCACGCTACTGACAACCAGCATTGCTTGTGGGACAATACGGCGAGACGGGCGTGTCAAAACAGGGGTTAATGCAATGGGGCTATCTGATTGGCTATTATTGCACGAGTGATTGACAGGTCGGAAAGGTCCATTGTCTCTGCCAAGCTCGAATTTCATTGCTAAAAATGAGCTAGTTCTTCAGGATCATGCAAACATTTCCAGTGACAAAGAAATAAGACGGTGACATTTAATTATAATTCAGATAAAGTTGAAAGAATATATTTTCCTTTCCTGCCCATTGGATTCTTATTTAGAATCAAACCTACAATGTCTCGGTAGCTTCACTAGTGCGGTGTGTTCGTGTATTTGTGTGTGTGAGTTATTTTCTTTCATCACACGGCAAATGTTTGATTTGAGGTTGAAGGATTGTTGACAGGCAAGCGTTCATCACATCCACTCAAGTGGTGCTATAGTATACTTTAATTGTGGAGGATGCGATGAATAAATAAATCAATGAGATCAACATCAAGGTCAAAATTTGCCAGTGAGCCTTCAAAGCGTCTCATGTTGTTTTTTTTTTTTTTTTTCCTTCTTCTCACAGTTTATTACGACGGCTTTGAACGAACACGCTTTTGACAGCAAACGCTTTGCTTTTACTTATCGGCTTACTTTATTTGTTTGTGGCCCGTGGTAGAGCTTAGCTGCGTGAAATGTTCCGGAAAATACGGGGCAGCGATTGCGGCAGCGCATCCCCAAGAAAGACGACAATTAGAGAGTTTCTCATCGTTAGCAAAGATAACAGGAGGGGAGGCCGGGTGAGGTGGATTACTTTACATCAGGTCCTCGAATAAGACAAATTCAAATAAAAAAAACAAAAAAGAAGAGGGAGCGATCGTCGAGGAGATGTGGACGAGCAACACAAGACGATGAACCTCAGTCGGCTCCTCTCTTGCTGCAGGCTGCACCCCAGTTTGCTGAATAAATAATTTCCACTCTCAGCGCTCCGCACAACACGGCAGAGCAAAGAGGTCAGCCTCGCTTAGATCTTCCCTGTCCGTCTCTCGCTTCTCAAACCATAAGGTAGCATTTTAAAATGGGCCGTTAAACGCAGGGGATTAATTATGTATATTTACATCCCTGAGAAAACGAACCAGGGCGGGCGACGACAGGCCCGGTGCCGGATCGTACTTTAACGGGGCTTCACAGGAAAGATGAAACGTGTCCAATGGTGGCTGCGGGCCGTGACTTCGAGCGGTGGCGTGCTGATAAAGGGATACCGTGAAGACTTGCAGCTTGAGGCTATAAAAGTCCACGCACACACTGGAAAGTATATCACAGCGGCATTATCTGAGAGAGGCCGAAGTAGCGCTGTGAGCTAAGCGATAAGGTGGAGATACAGCCGTGGAAGAAGTTCCTGAAAGCGTTGATGCTCAGAAGTAGCAATTCTCTTCACTTCACACTTGTGCAGCCTCAGTGGCCCTCCCACACGACTGGAACGCTGCTGCAAAAGGCTGATAAAACGTGGACAAAGCTGCGCACACAAAACAACTTTCTCAGATGCTGCCAAATGGGAAGTAAAGTGGGGAGGTGGGGGAGCGGGGGGGGGGGGGGGTTGATGAGAAAAAAGTAACCTCCACTGTCAGATACGTGATGCGCATAATCCATTCACGTGTTAGTGTGCGCTGACCGGTGACTTTGATCACTGCATTATTCATTTAAAAAAAAAAAAAAAAAAAAACTGCACGCAGTGATTTATCACCACCAGGGGGCAGAAAGGCTCCGACTCAACTGCCCCACGTTCACATTGGTTCTTGCTTGGCTTTTATAAGCCAATCACCTGTTTTGAAACTCATTTAAACTCCATTCCAGGCTGACGTTATCTTTGGTTTACTAGTTTTCTTGACTCACTTTTTTTAATAGACTGTTTTCAACTCCCTGCCTCAATTAACTTCTCCCGGGAGGTTAATGTTTACAAGACAGTGTGTTTGAAATCTAAATTCTGGTACATGTCCTAAACAAAGGAGTGGCCACACAAAGCATTTTTCACCGAGATAAAAAAAAAAAAAAAAGCTATATGGTACTTTTCACAGGCTAGGAAGGCTATTTTGGACACGTAGAACCACTTTATCTCTCCAGTGACATAACCACACACACACACACACACACACACACACACACACACACACACACACACACACACACACACACACACACACACACATCATTTCAATTTCACACATCGGAGAAGCATTAATCGTGAATGTTCATCGTGAGAAACAAAAATCACTAAATCTAAATGTAGAGGTGAAATAGCTAGTGTATGCAAAAAAAAAATTAGGCACTATTTAACATAGCATTTCTGATGCTTTCTAAATGATTGCATTTGCACAAGTATTGAAATAAAGGTCACAACAATCATTAAGCAAAAATGTTTCTTTCATGACCTGGGTTTTGTAAAGTCCAAGGAGAATTTAACACAAACGATGGCATGCCTGACCTGCAAACTCAGCGGTGCTACAAAGTCGTACAAAAGCAAAGTTCCGACAGTGACGTGAGCTGGCCCGATATTGCCGTAACACGCAATGCAACACAATTGATTATTTCCAATATCTACCATGTATACAGGATATTTCCCCCACAAACTTCACAATAGTTAAAATATGTAATCTGGGATTATCATCATGGCCAGTTCATGAATATATATAAGAAAAAAGGCTAATATTGTTAAGACTTTTTTTTTTGCTGAGACTGTCAAAGTCCTTAAAATAAAATATAGTAATTATCCATCTGTTTAAAGTAATAATAGTAGATTTAGTTAAATTAATATTTGATTAATATAGGATTTACATCCTCTAGATATCATGTTTCTGCGGTGTGGCAGTTTTCTTCCCCTTGACTGGTAACCTTCGTTCACTGTGCTCTGATTGGACAGGAGAGGAGCCTTCCCAGTTAATTCGAAAGATTCACAACAGGCACACAAAAACCGCGCAGCTATCCGTCCATTGGCATCGTCCGACACGTCGCAGGGGGAAGTAGTCTTTGACTATCCAGACGTTCCTGCGCCCAGGCTCCACTTTGAATTCCACCAGAGTGACACTGAGGCGTTCCCACACAAGGCTGTGAAAACGTCCCTCCAGTGTGTGTCTGGCCCGAGGCTTCCTTCCGGGTCGGACATGCCCGGAACATGGGCTGCATGTCTAAGAGCGCAACCGGGGAGGTATCTGTCATTGAACACCGGGAGACTTAACACTCCTCCCTTTGTGGCAAAGTGTTACCGTGTACACGGAGGCCACGATGAAGCCTTCTCCAAAGTTCCGCAGGAAATACACCACCAAACCCTCATTCGATTGATTTACCTGCAAGGCCTTACTGAACTGGCCCTAATCAAAAATGTCCATAAATGTAAATATTAACCACAGGATAAAGGACATCTCTGGTGGAGTTCAACTCGTCAAAAAAGGCAAACATGAGGCCTGATTTACTAAAGGTTTGCGTAGCCAAAAATGTCCGCCAACTTCATTTCACAGGCAAACAGAAGTTGTTTTACTAATGGGGCGCCATCAGGGTGGTGTTTGCCAAATGCTAAATAGCTGCGCAGTTCACGGTAGGAGGAGTATATGGAAAATAGATGAAGATAGCGTGTGTAATACCCTTTTGTCAAACCATGGACAAATTGCGGTGGCTGAATTTGCGCCTTAAATCGTGCAAACCAGCATGCAAAGCGAGGTCGGTGTAGCGCAGGCAAAATGAGATTTTGATGGTTCTTGTAAACATTTTTCAAATGCCAACAAAATTCATCGTGACAAAACAAAGCAATTTTGGAGTTTCTGAATGATCTAAGGGCTGACTGGGAGACCGTCACAAGAAGGAGTCATGCCGTATCGCCATTGACAGAACTCCTTTTATCTCTGCAGGTCCTTGCATCGAGGTCATTGGACTGCATCCTGTTAATGACAACTGGTCCCAGCCTTTCCCAGAGTATTTTTAAGGTCAGGCACATCCAATTACCACAAACTCAGGATGAGCTAAATTAATACAAAACCCACAAATGTTCCACGGTGTAAACCGTCAGCTTATCTACAGTCAGGGCACATGTCCATCCACAGTGTGGCACAATCTCTGAGAGTGAACGGGCAAGTTAGCGGCCACTAATCGAGTTCATTGCTTCAGACGTAGGAGCAGGAGTAAAGTACAGTTTTTAGATTTGCAACATCTTGCCAATTACGGTTTATCAGTCCCGTATTTCATTGCAGTAGAAAGCTAAAAAGTCTCCGGGATTTCCACTGAAGAAATGTTTCTCATTCTCAGATTTGTTTGTGAACCCAAAATGGTTTGTTACTCACACCAACTAGCATTTAATTCCAGGTTGTCAACATTGAGTGGAAAAATATAATAGCGCTTACTGGTTAAAAAACCTTGGACTGAACAAATTGACCCACCGGATACGCTTCAGGTCCAGAATAGACAAAATGTCGAAAATGCAATGGACCCCCATGTACCTTTCCACCTCCTGGTGAGAGCAAAGAGCTGCTCAAGGTTTCAATTGACCCGGGACAAACAAACTGTTTTTCCGAATGGGAACAAAGAGATGGAGTCCTGGAAAAGACTTTCCCAAAGGGGGCTTTAACGGAGACTGCCGATGTTGAACTTTGTCACTGGTGCATGATCTGCACTCACGTGACACAGCCAGACGGCGCAATGGCATAACAGACTGTCCTCCGGTGAAGTCCATCATGAGCCCAAGTCACATTAAAGATTTCAAGAAGGCCTGATTCATCTTCGTGGGTCTCTTCTCCAGTCTGCACCTCCTCTGCTCCCTGTGAATGACAGAGTGAGGGGGAATAAGTGGAGGACAGCATATTTCTCACAAGACATAAAATATCTCACCTCCTAACGACAGAGGACTTGAGGGATAGGAGGGGGATCGACGAGATCAGTGGGCAAAGAAGGATAACATCGCAGGCTGGAAAGCCGCAAAAAAAAAAGAAGAAGAAGAAGAAGACCCGGCTTTACAGGTAGGAAACAAGAAACTCAAAAGTGCCAAGGGCGGGTTGGACAGGAGAAGGCAATCAGTAGATACAGAGCCCTCGTCACATTGACAAACGTGGCCTTTATTCACACGGCAGTAATGAAAGCCATTTTTCTGGATTTGGGCTCGGTACGGCGCTGCGAGAGGTGGCGTGGAGGGATAGTTAGCGCCAGTGAAATATGTTACATCTGCGCGTTGAGAAAGGTCAGTGATAAGCACAGAGAATAGATCAGATAATTGTAGAAAGGTAAGGCAAATAAGAAAAAGAATTAAAGGCGCCGTAGGAACGCGCGGACCTCACCGGCCGCTTCCGCGTGAAGTCGGCCTGCGACGGGGTTGGCGTCCGCCGCGGATTTCAGCTCGTGTGTGGGATAGTGGCAGTGGATAAGAAAGGGCCTCGCTCCGAGTCATCAGCGGGAGCACCTGAGGCGAAGAAAAGGGCGACACGACAAAAGCACAATCAAAGGTTAACATGCCAACTTGGGTCAGGTCGTTTGCCAAACCATTAAACAGGTATGCTGCATTGCTATAATTACTCTTGCACTCATTTCCGTCTGAATGTGTTCATAACCCTGCCCTAATTGGCCTCGGCGCTTTCGTTATCACGCCATTAGCCTTCTTTGTATGTTGGAGTACCGCAGATGCTTTTGCAGCTCAACTGAGAATTGGTCCTGTGACGCACGAGGCGTTCAGACTCTGGCCCCGTTCCCCGCTTTCATCCATCCATCCATCCATCTAAATAATTCTCACTCCTCGAATCCTGCTCAGTTCTTGCCTTATATTTGCCTCTGCCCTAGAAGCACTTTAAACTTCCCGGGGGTGCCATGCACTTGAAACAATAAGGCCATTAGCGCCTACTTGTCTCAACCTATGTTCACACTTGAAGAACAGTTGCCGGGAAGAAGCTTAAGAGACACAAACCTCTGGGATGGTTAGATCTTTCCGCGTTGGTCCGCTAACAAAGACCGACATTGTTAAGTGGGCTACATCGCCATCCATAAAAGCTACTACAATTTTCCATACATAATGAATATCTACAACTGTCAAGCCCATCAGATAAGGATGGCAGAATCCATTAGGCTTGTACCTTGGGCTTTGGTGAATTAGGCAGGCCTACATTTTCAACACTTGCATTATTTAATCATAACTACCGGGGGCAGAGGGCCCGAAGCCCGAGGCGAGACCGGGGGCTGCAGTGGAGGAGTACGGCCTCGTACGCAGCCCTAATGAGGGAATGTTTGCTTGGTTTTGGCTGAAAAGTCAAAGTTGTTTGGGTGGGTCTGCAATGAAGGGGTCACCCACTTAAATAACATGACATCACTTGCCTCCAAAGAAGCAGCGCAGAAACAAAAGATCGAATCCTTTTCAAATTTCTCAATAATGAAGCATAATATAGTACCGGGCGGATAATGGTGCCGACTGAGTACATGCTAAGGTATGGTACAAATTTGGTATTTTCAATGTGATATTTGAAACAATGTGTTAAATACTCTCCTGTGTGTGTGTGCCCTGAGATGGATTTATGCCAACCTTTTTTTTCCACAATATATTTATTTGATTTTTTTTATATATAATTTTTTTTTTACAAAAACAACCCAATAACAGTAAAAAACAAAAAAACAAAACACATAATAGTGTTAAAAAAAAAGAAAAAAGAAATCACAAATAATTCACATTTTTTTTTCAAAAACTCTTCTAAGGGTCTCCATATGTCCTCAAATTCCTGAGCTCTTCCTCTCATGATATACGTGAGTCTTTCCAGTGAGACACAAAATGCCATTTCCAACATCCATACTTTTATTGGAGGAAAGGCCACTTTTTTCCAAAATAATGCAATTGTTCTCCTGGCCTGCAGGAGACCAAAGTCTATAAGCGTGGCCTTCTTTTTATTAACAGCAAAATCCTTGGGATATATACCTAAGATACACAGTGTTGCGCAATGAGGAACCTGAATTCCAACTGTTATAGAAATTGTCTGAACAATAGATTTCCAATAATCTTTGACTTTCCAACAATTCCATAAACAATGATATCAAGTACCCTTGCCATTAGAGCACTTAGGACACGTGTCTGGAATGTCAGGGGTCCACTGATGAAGTTTAACAGGAGTCACAAAAGTCCTCATCAGCCATTTAGATTGTAATAGCCTCATTCTAGTATTTATGGTTTTTTTTTTTTTTTTTGGGCTTTAAGGCAAAGGCACTTATGCAAACCTCAAACATTGCGATCATCACACAAGCAACCAATGCGCACTTAAGTTAAGTGAGATCATATTTTAAAGATTCGATAGCATATCTAGATAGTACAATGGTAAAATGATGCCGTCTCCAACGATTACTGAAGAGTGACCTTAAGGATGAAAGTATTGCGACTTGTGGCTTCTGCTGTGATTTGACATTCAGCTTCCACATATCTGGGACTGCATCCAAAAAGGTTTGGAAGCATACAGAACTCCAGAATCTCTTACATAATTATGATTCAGTTGGAAAGGAGCCGACTTTGAATTGATGAAATAACCGATTTAGATATGTGCCCCTAAACCACTCCGAAATAAAATAAAATAAAAAAAAAAAAGAAGTGCAGGTTCTTCCAGAGGATATCCAGCGCGATGGAGTTTTGGTTGACACGTAAACGCTGGTAACCTTTCTCGTTACATTCCTGATATCCAATGAAGAGTCGCTGGACCAGAAAAGGTGTAAATACCCGTTTTTTCCCCTTAACGTGGACACGCATACACACACCGAAGACTATTTTCAATTCAGTATCCATTCCACATTCATCAAACACGTGCCCTTTGGTCACCGGTTGCTGGCTATGTGACATCTAATCTTGCATTATTGATTGGGCCGACTGGAATCCCACGTCAAGCCAACAACGGGCTTTGTGGGAGATACTTTAATTACCGCAGCACTCAAAGGATAGGTTGCGGGTTCCCGCATTCGGGGAAACTGTTATTTTTATGGCGGGGATGATGGAGCTAACAGAGAAAGGGAGTGAGTAGAGCAAGGGTGACACGGGCCCGGAGGAGAAAAACGGGTTTAGACCCATCGCTCTTGTATTCACGCAGACAGCAATCCTCATTTAGACTGCATACATTACAGCCATAATGAGAATCACATTTGGCCGGGTCCCACGCTGACTACCCTGCCATGTTTTATTCAGACCCCAAATGGCGGGGCTGAGTGCTTACTTGCTAGCTCAGCTCAACTAGGCCCCGGTTTTATAGACCCCTCACCTTTGACCCGCTTCTCCCTGCGCTGCAGCCAAATGCAGGAGATCTCAGTTGAGTTGGCAGAGATGAGCGGCGGGATGGTTGCCATGTCATACTCCGCCACCTGGACCTGCGTGGGCCGGTCGGAGCTGAACTCCGGCGGGTCTCACGCATAGAGTTGAACCTCGACAAATTGCACATGAGCAGAGGCACGGATAGGAAGAGCGTACAGACCCAGATCGTGACGAGACAAAAGTATTAAGTAAGTAAATCGTAACAACCAATGGGTGGAAAGACAACCCACTAATAATTCCGGATTCAACCACGCACTCGCACGTGGACGACGGGAGGAGTGAGGAACGTGGGAGGTGGACAGACAGGCATTGAAATGACTAGTGACGGTGCTGTTGTCCGACCGCTGTTCCACACAAACACGCAGTGACATTCCTTCATGCTCATGCACAGTGCCGAGCTTTGAAGCTATAGCCGGCTGCCGCTGCCTGTGAAACGGCATCAAACGCAAACCCGGCCGTGCGGCTAAGCAAATGCACAATTAGGACACACTGCTGCAGCGCGTAGCAGAGGCACAAATCACAACAAAGGTTTTCAAGCAAAGCCCCCCCCCCCCCAAAAAAAAAAAACACATAATGAAAGAAAAGAGCACCAGTAAAGCAGTTTACATCATTATGCATCGCTTGAGAAGTGTGCAAAACTCAACTATTGGTCACAAGACACAAACAAACCAAGGAGGGAAAAATTCTGATACTGAGCCATCCGCGGGGGGCGCCCCATCCCTTCCACACGAGGACACAAATTCCAACCCAGAACGTCTGATCATCAAAAGGGAAGTTCACAATCAATCCTGCACATTTGCGTGGTTCACTATACAACCTGGTGTGACCTGAGTAGACAAGAGATGCATTCGGAGGTCTGACACATTTGGAGCGCTTTAATAAGGAAAAGTGAGAAAACGTTACCAAGCCAACATGATTAGGATCAAAGAGCTCCAAACCTGCTCAAAATCCATTTGAATTATCCTGAGAGAAGTGCAATGACATTTACATACAAATACTAATTTAGTCTAAGCATGTACTGTAGATTGCAGCGTTTCATGGTGCCAAGATAATGTTCATATTTGTTTTGCCTGCACTGATGCAAACAGTTTATTGTACTGAATTGTATTTGGAAATATCTTCCTGTGACACATTAGTTTTGTTTTCGGTCAAAAGCAGTGTTTTCTCTTTGCCCGTGCGATAAATATTGTGCATTATACAAATCCCAATTCCAATGAAGTCGGAACATCATGTAAAACTTAAACTAAAGCAAAATACGACTTTCAAATTGTTTTCAAGTTAGATTCAATAGAATGCGCTTCAAAGATACTGTACTTAATGTTCAAACTCATGAATGTTACTTTCCATTCGTCGTTTCCCAAGCTGCTTATCCTCGCGAGGGTCGCGGATGTGCTGGAGTCGATCGGAGCTAATTTCGGGCAGAAGTGGAACTACACCTGGAAATGCTCACCAGTCAGTCACAGGGCGCATATCAACACCATCACTGAGAGGGAATCGAACACATGCCACACCACCAGTGATACTCTGAATGATATTGTTTTGCGTAAACATTCTCTTATTTTGGCTTTTGATGCCTCTTCCAAAAGATCTGGGACGGACAACAAAAGACTGGAAATGTCGAGGAAGGCTAAAAAAAACACCCGTTTGGAACATTCCACAGGAGAACAGGTTCGTTGGGAACAAGTAAATGCCGTGATTTGATTAACAAGGGGCAACCCAGAAAGGCTCAGTTGTTCACAAGCGAGGATGGGGCGAGGTTCACCACTTTGTGAACAACTGTTTGAACTGATAGTCCGCCAGTTTAAGAATATTTCTTTATAGTCCACCAGTTTAAGACTAGGAATTTAGGGATTTTGTCATCTAAGGTCCGTAATATCGACAAAAGATTCAGAGAATCTGTAGAAATCCTTTCACATAAGCAGCAGGCCCAAACCCAACATTAAAAGCCGCTGATCTTTGATTCTTCAGGTCGCGCTGCATTAAAAAAAAAAGTTATCATTTTGTCAAAGGACACTTGGTTGCTCATGCTAAAACACTTAAAGCAGTGCATCTGATTTGTCCAATGTTTTTGTGATGCCCATGTCCAATCAATAAAGTAAATTGATAGGATATTGTTACGTGGGGTCAGGAAGAGTTCAGAAAACCATTGTTAGTTAACAGCTCACCGCTACATTTTCAAAAGCACGTTTGGATCAAATTCAACTGATCACATGAAATGTTTTGACCTGATCGTGTAAAACGGGTCATATTGAAAATCCAACTGTGCCAATGTGATTTACAGTACTCTTACAGTAGACACTTGACTTTGTTGTTTTCAGTCTTGGAGAAGCGGATGCCTTTGAACACCTCGGATGTTAGCATTAGCCTGCGCTTCTCCTGCGAGGCCCGATGGGCTGTGCTGGACATCCCAGAGTTTCCCGCCTGCTTGACCAAAACCATCCCTGGCAGGTCAGTCTGAAGACTTTTTCTTTTTTCTTTTTCTCAGAAAGGAGACAATAAACAAACACACACTTAGAACGTCTTGGTGCATCCATCTGTCAAATTAGCTAGCGGATAATCAGAAACGCTGCGCGTGAGCTTTTGCACCTATCAAGAATATTAAATTGTCCTCCTTTGTACACTTGTATAATGTGCAGCGCTTGATTTCTGCGCCTCTCCATAAGTGGCCATGCCGGTGCAGCACATCTCGATATTAAGGCTCTTATTTGGATGAATACAGAGAAAGTCGCAGTCAAGAAAGACTCAACCAGACACTGTGAAGAAGCGTCAGTCTTAATTAACCACACACTGTCTCAGATGCATTCGCACTCAGACAACAGAACACCGAGTACCTTGTGTAAGATCAAACGAGGATCCGGCTGCCAGACAAATAAGAGCCTGGTTAATGGCGCTCATCGTCCGTGTCAACTTTTATTCACTTTGACTTATTCACATTTGCAAAAGACAAGGTGAGGAGAGACTTGCCTTTCGAGGATCAGCTGCCGATTCAACGCAGGTCCACCGCTCACAGTGTCTTAGAAACGGTCTTTTGGTGGTTATGAAAAAAAAAACGTGTTTAAATTAGTGCATGGCATACCTTATTCTCATACAAAATAATAAAAATATGCCTATCCTCAAAATTTCCATCTTGAATTCCAGTGTTGTAAGAAATCCTGCATGCTGGTAAACATGAACGGGAGAGAAATATGCACCTGTTTACCATGGAATATGCAATGGATTTTTGAATTTTAATTAAAAAAAGAAAGTCCTTCCAGGACTCCGTGGATTCAGTAATGTCCTTTTATAGGCTCATTTAGCACACTCATTCTTGTGAATTCCATTTGAGTCCCGTTCAATTCCATTAACCCCAATAGAAAGTTTCTGGAAAATGAAAAGTGGTCACTGACTCTGTTGCTGTTCTTCCATCCATCCATTGCTCTACCGCTTTTCCGGGTCGGGTCGCGGGGGAAGTAGCTTCAGATGGATACCCGGACTTCCCTTTTCTCCAGCCACTTCTTCCAGCTCTTCCGGAGGGATCCCGAGGCGTTCCCAAGCCAGCCGAGAGACATTGTCTCTCCTGCGTATCCTGGGTCGTCCTCGGGGTCTCTTTCTGGTGTGACATGCCCGGAACACCTCACCAGGGAGGCGTCCAGGAGGCATCCGAATCAGATGCCCCAGCCACCTCATCTGGCTCCGCTCAATGCGAAGGAGCAGCGGCTCGACACTGAGACCCTCCCAGATGCCTGAGGTGTTCCCAAGACATCCAAGTGACATAGTCTCTCCAGCATGTCCTGGGTCGTTCCTGGGGTCTCTTTCCGGTGGGACATACCCGGAACACCTAACCAAGAAGGCATCCGGGAGGCATCCAAATCAGATGCCCCAGCCATCTCATCTGGCTCCTCTCAATGCGGAGGATCAGCGGCTCGACACTGAGCCCCTGCAGGATGCCTAAGCTGTTCCCAAGACATCCAAGTGACATAGTCTCTCCAGCATGTGGATTGGGTTGTTCCTGGGGTCTCTTTCCGGTGGGACATGCCTGGAACACCTCACCAGGGAGGCATCCGGATCAGATGCCCCAGCCACCTCATCTGGCTCCTATCAATGCGGAGGAGCAGCGGCTCGACACTGTACCCCTGCCGGATGACCGAGCTTCTCACCTTAAATCTAAGGGAGAGCTCGGTCACCCTGCGGACGAAACTCATTTCAGCTGCTTGTATCTTGTTCTTTCGGTCATGACCCAGAGCTCGTGCCCATAGGTGAGGGTAAGAATGTAGATCGACTGGTAAATTGAGAACTTCGCCTTTCAACTTAGCTCCCTATTTACCACAACGGACCGATACAAAATCCGGGTGTTGGTGTTCTTGTTCGTACCGAACGTGAGTTGACTTGATTAGCTTGAGGCCAGGGTTCCGTGCACGTTCTTCCCCACCAAACTCATCCAAGCATGCGTTGATTCTTGATTTGTGCACTGGCGCAGTCATGCTGGAATAGAAAACGGACGCACCCAAAACCGTTCCCTCACAAAGCTGCAAGCGTAGGCCTGTCAGAAGTATCTTCAGGAGGGAGTATATGATCCACCCTAATTCAGAGACTTAGGCTGAGGTTCCTGATGGTTCACCTCAAACTCAAATCTTGGCCTTTGATGCCCGTCTTGGCTCAACTGCCCACATTACAACCAGTCAAGAAAGAATTAAAAACACAGCAAAAAAAAAAAACGATCATTACAATGGCGGCACACTGAGCATGATAAGAACGCTGAGTGGCAGCCGGTTTTCTAAGGGGGTTTTCAATATGGTTTGTAAAAAGTCTGCTCCGTTTCAACCAGAGTGGGAGATCGTGTGCAATGGCTCCGGGCAAAGTGCTGCACCTGCATGAACGCCCCAGAGGAATCTGGAGAAATGGGGGAGACTGGGTCATGTATGGAAATCTACCCCAAATGTGATGCAATTCTGCATGCCACACATTAAGAGTGCAGAAAGTTTATTACGTGGTTCACAAGTAAGACAGTCTGTGCCCGCAGGCAAACTTGAAAATTCCCCCACATTGTTGCGTAGCTTGAACACAACATCTCAAATCAAAGTATTTACATAAAACAGATGTATCACTGAAACCGGATTTGAGGCTTTGACATAAACTCCCCGTGCCTGGCTCTGCACTGGAAATAGGTGGTAGATTCAGTGCGCCAAGACTCTTCAATATTAATTCTGTATTTGTTCTATTATAGCTGAAACAAACATTTTCTATTCAGAGAGAAACACATTATCTATTAACCAGGAGTTGCAGTGGCACAAAGTGTGGGCTTTATTGCCCCGGGACTGTACACTGAAGCAATTCAGCTAAATTAGCATAGCCGCTACGAAAGTGTATGCAATGATACTAATCTGGAGGCAATTGTGAAAAAATGTGTAATAATCATTAGTTTCAATAATGATGTTAATAAAAGAATTTGTGCTGGGGCTGCAGAAGACTTTGTTTTGGAGTTAAGACTAATTGTATCCCTACACTGCGCTATTAATGTGAACACTCTAAAGACAGTGAACTTATGTTTATTGGAAAGGAAATATTCCAGACCAAGTCACAATCTGTCACAATCTATCTTTTTTTTTTTTTTTTTTTAAACAATTCTACCCTTCCCAAATGCAACCAACACAACTTTCAAAATGAACACACTCACTTATTACAACACATTGAAAACTTATTCAAACATCCACACAAAAGCCCCAAATTCAAACAATAAAATCCATCCATCCATCTATTCTCTGAGCCGCTTATCCTCACAACAATTGCGGGAGTGCCGGAGCCTATCCCAGCTGTCATCGGGCAGCAGGCGGGGTACACCCTGAACTGGTTGGCAGTCAATCGCAGGGCACATGGAGACAGACAACAGTCACACTCACAATCACACCCGGGGGCAATTTAGGCGCGACAGGGATTTGAACCCTGGACCTCAGAACTGTGAGGCCAATGGTCTAAGCCATTGTGCCACCGAAATCACAATATGTAATTTAAAAATATCGTATTTTCTTTACACTCATGTGTCTTTTGAGAGGCAGGGGCTAGTAGGCCGACGCGGGACGTCGGCGAGTTTTTGTGTGAGTGTAAGCTGTGGCCAACAGCAGTTCATACAATCTTCTCCAGAAAAAAATGTTACTGTCCAGCAGATGATCAATAATCACAAATTACATTTTTACAGCATTTGTTTTTTGGTCCTCAGGGATGCCTAAATCAACTCGCCGTGTTGAGGTCTTCACAAGGCGGCACTGCCTGGTTGTCTTCAGCCCCCAATTCCCTGCGGTCTCGTGTCGTCTTCCCACATCTTGGACAGTCTCACCATATTAATACATTAAAAAAAAATAAAAATAAAGACAAGCATCGCCGTGATGATGAGACAGTAATCCCAGATGGTGCGGCACAGAAGTTACTTACGATGCAAGTTCATGAAACAAAATGACTTTTTGCCAGCACGACGACGTGTTCCTAACGTTATTAACAGATGGCGCCGTTGCTTTACTTCGGTCCACTGAAGAGCAGCGCGAGGGTTTCCACCATGAAACTCACACACACACTAACCGGTGAACATTAGAATTCTGGCTGCTTTGACCTCCTCCTTATCCAGATGCAAAATGACTGGAGAGAGAGAGTCTACGAGAAAACTAACATGTAAACGAGGTTAAAGGACAACTGAAGTGGAAATAAGGTGAGTGGGGTGGGGAGCAGCAGGAGTACCGACGGATACAGTATGTGAAGATTGCCCATCAATGGACATAAAAGACAAGAATGCTTCACTGCGGGAGCATTTTCTGCAATTGAAAAGGAAGCAACCCAATTTGCTGAGGACGAGCCGATAAATTGGACATGACCGTGGATAAGAAGTCGAGATCTGTTGAAATAATTAAAAGGAGCTCTGAGACGGAGCCAGTCCATGAAGGGCAATAACAAATCTTCAAATAGTTACAAGGCGACAGGAAGCACAAATAGATTACGCTCCTCCTTGAATAAAATATATGCAGTCAAATAAATTAGCGGCGGCCAGCCATTTATAATGGCCGTAATCAGTTTCAGAGTACAAACTGCAGAGTGGGCCGACAAGACAAACTGCACATTGCAAACAATCAGGGCAGCTGAAAATGGCCCAGCGCTCTTTCGCTGTGATGGTCCGGCATTCTAAATGCACCTGCGGCCCTGCCAGAGCTGCAGAATTAGCACTTAGCACCCAGCCATTTTTTTTTTTTTTTTTTTCCTTTTCCCCCGGGGGAAAGCGAGGAACAATCTGGACGGGGAGGGAACAGTGACCACGGTTACCGGGAATAGATCAAAACACACGAGATTGCGACGACGAGGTGGAGGGTAGAGCAAAAGGTGTCAACGTTTGCGCTGTAGTTTAATTATCGGCGTGATTTAGCTCAAGGAGAAACAGGTGGACTGTAAAAAACAAACAAACAAACAACAAACAAACAGTTACTGCAAACAATCAACGGCGCCGAGGACACTAAAAGCCACTTTGGAATACAGATGCGGCGGCGTCAGCGAGTTAGAGAAAGGAGATCTATGGTAAACGTGTTCAAACCTTGCTGCGGCTGAAGGAAAGGGGCTCTCGGTCTGGGAGGGCGGACGGGCAACACGATCCAAATGGGGGTGCGCGAGATTGATTGCAGGATAAATAGTTAGAAGACGACACAGTGCAATTTTCCAGAGGGTGGATGCGACAAATACGACGATCGGTGGCGGCATAATAAAGTTCCAGGACATTTCAAGAAAAGCCAAATGCTAATTTGTTTGATAAGGTGCTGGCTGGCTCCACCGCACCTGTGTCCAAATATGGAATTATGCAATTATGCACGTGCGCACATGGCAAATGGGTGGCGCTTCAATGGGGTGTTAACTGTGGTTACCTTAGTTTAAAGTTTTAAATCGTGTTAATGTAACCAGTGTAATTATGCGTATATATGTATGTAAAATATAATGTAACCAAACCTTGCGCATTGATGATATACTGCATTGTGACTGCTTTTGGTTGGTCTCATAACTGAATCGTTTCTATTGGATGGAATTGGGAAAATATGTTCTATGCAATTGATTGAAGACTCTAAATTGCCCTTAAGTGTGATTGCGAGTGCGAATTGTTGTTTGTTTCAATGTGCCCTGCGATTGGCCGGCAACCACTTCAGGGTGTACCGCGTCTCCAGCCCATTGATAGCTGAGATAGGCTGCAGCACTCCCCGCGACCCATGTGAGGATAAGCGGCTAAAAAAATGGACGGGTGCCTGTTCTATACATTCAATGTAAGACACTTCTGTTTACATCCATTTTTCTTGCCACTTATGTAGACTTTTTACAAAATATGAAAGTTTATCCTCATTTTGTGACAGAGTTATGTTCCTACAATGACGGCGTAACCTTGATTTACATCAGAACAACCCGTAGTTCATTAACATGGTATTAACGTTGTAATATACAATAAATATTTGTATGATACGACTTCTAGGCCATTAATATAAAACTATTTGATCGCACGATGTTCGTAACGGTGAAACCTTGCATTTCGCGACCATTGTCGACCTCATTTAGTCACTAATTAATAATTTAGTCAATCGTGTATTGAGTTATAATCTTTAGTTCTCCTTGAATTTGACATTTGAGATTTCAGACTGCATTTTAACCTTTCAATTCTGTGGGCACAGTTTTGGGAAGAGCCTTTCGTCTCCCCACCTGACTCTGCTCTGCCCCCCGGTGAACAAGAAAATTGGGGAGCCCCGCCCCGCAACGTACTGAAATATTTTTGGGCGCCATCGGCGGCATTCTTGTCAACAACCGCGGACGCCAGGAAGCGGGTCCAGCGTTTGCCTTCAAGTCGGATATGCGCAATTCCCGACCGACGCTCCAAGGCATCCTCGGAGTCGAAGGTCTGCCATGTTCACGTGTTGTTTTGAGTGTCAGTTTACAGTCGCAGTGCAGCCTGTCAAATCATCTCTGCTTTCATCCACCGATCAATACTATTGTTTCATTTTTTCCCCCGTGGCCGCCCTTCTGCTCTTTGACAATCCATCTACCGACACTCTCATCAGTTTATCCATCCATCCATCCATCTCTCCCTCTACTCTTCTATCCATCAGCCACATGTCTGTCCATCCTTCTCTTGGTTCTCCATCGAGCAACAAGTCTTCGTTTTGCGCTTGAGTGCAAAAACTAGCATGTATTTTGGCTGGCATCTCTTAATTTATCCATCAATTAACTGCGGTTTTGTCTCCGCTCACCAGTCAATCATTCAAATCTTTCCCCCTTTTCTCTTTTTTTCCCCAGTTGTAACCCAGTTAAAAAATTGTTAAAAGATAAAATAAATAAAGTAGCAATTAGGTTATAGCTTTTCCTTATACAAAGTGATGGAAAATTTAAGATGCATTTGTATTGAAATGTGTTTTATTCATTTGCGAAAGGGGAATATTTTTGTTTGTCGATTTATTGCTGTAACACGTGTTTAAGAAGGACAGGAAGTGACGTGCAGGGAAGGTTCGAGACTTGAACAAGGTGAGTTTATTTTGTAGTTTGGTTATTTAAATCCGGATAACCTTAACTCATAAGGGGAAATATTATTTCAGAGACCTTTTCAGAGGGAATAAGTGCACAAGTAAAGAGTAAAGTTGTACTAGAAGGTTAGAATAACATATCAATTGCGTTAATTGATTAGTTCATAATTCAGATTGAGTGAAGATCTCACGTTAGCAACCTCTCGTCAAAGTATTAGATACGTGAGAGGCGCTTTTTCAGCTTCCCAAATCTTACTTGTGTCCTGTACATAAGTTTAAAATTTAGCAGACTGGATTTTTCTGGAAGAAGAGGAAAGAAGAAGTGCATAGAAGGGTCATGCAGAGAGTCTGGCATAATCTAGCGAAACACGTTTTAAGGCTAACTCAAGCCACATAATGCATTTCTCTTATTGTGGGCTTCGTTTACTTTTTCACTTGATACCTTCTGTTTAAAATTGCACGTCATTGCCAAGCGCAGCCAACACGCATTACCCACTGCTGCGTACGCGCCGTGTGAATATGAAGAAAAAGCAGAATCAATATCGCTTAAGACTCGGGTTGCAATAGCCGCTAACAATGTTGCACATCCTCGAGACCAATGTTATCTCAGGATATGACACCAAGTTATTATCTTCGACGTAGAGGAGACAAGCGGGATTAAAGCAATCTCTGGCCTTGTTTAATGTAAAGGCACCTGGCGAACGAGCGAGGATCGGATTTGTCTCCCCACCGGAATGTAATTTTGCGCCTCTGACGGAAGCTAATTCAATCGCACGGTGCCAAGTAACAGTGCGGCGTGCGCCCAAATTCATTGCGCTCACTATAAGCGAATGTGAAAATAAGAGCCGGGCGGAAAAAGAAAGGAAGCAGGAGACAAAGATAGACTTGGATCGGAGACGCCGCTGAGGAGAATGAGTCTGGCAGGCGGATGAACACATACGTTACTTTAGCGTGCGTGTTTGCGAGCTTATCCTTTGAGCCAGATATGGAGGAAGACGGTGCACCTGTCAGCTCCGCTCCATCTAAAAGACACAATGGAGTATAGATACACAAATCACATATACACGCGTTTACATGGGCTTGCTGTGTGTTCAAGTGGCAGATTGTAACAGGATTTAAAACAACGCCGCTACGCGATCTGCCGTGCAACAAACACGCCATTCAGATGTAGATTTTGCATACCGACTGCAGACGCAGTCGGAGCAAGCGAATAGTTGCTGCCATACAGGGTGACACATTAAGACAAATAAATCATTGTGTTACCCGTCCCACGTGCGTTAGATGTACTTCAACTTACTAATGAATACCTTTCAAACATAATACAAATAGTGCGAGGATAAAATGTATAGAAAATATTGCATTGATAAATGCTGTGAATAATAAGCGAGACATGACATTCCATATCTTGTTGATTTGCATTCTCAAAACAATGTTCACATAATACCATTCTTCCTTATGCATAGCCAACAGATTTATACTCTACTTTCCAGAAGGGTCAGGATCTATTCTTCAAATTATTTTGTTTCTCTTTTTTTGGGGGGTCCAGAATGATCGATCGATAAATCTTAACTTGCTCATCATTCAACTAATTTCCATGTTTTTCCGTCAACACTATCTATCTATCTATCTATCTATCTATCTATCTATCTATCTATCTATCTATCTATCTATCTATCTATCTATCTATCTATCTATCTATCTATCTATCTATCTATCCATCTATCCATCCATCCATCCATCCATCCATCCAGAAGAAAACTGGATTTGCATAACGCTAGCACAGCGCTAACAAAACATACTGGTACAAGTCACTTCCTCGGCACATATATTCCACCAATCTCACTCTTACCTTTTCCACTCGAGTGCCCCCTTGCGGCCGTTAAAAAAAAAATGCACAAATTAGCCACATACGCGCAGAGGTGAAAGCATGTGAAAAAAGTCGCGGCTTATAGTCCGGAAATTATGGTATGTAAAAAAATATATATAGTGCACCTATTTTTGTGTGTACGAATACAAGTTGCAGTTTGTGGTGCGAGACAAACACCTTTGAGTGAGCCCCCCCCCCACCACCACCCCCTTACACGTGTAACCAAACTACACGAAGCACACGAGTATAACGGCACACACTGACTGTGTAATTGGTGTGACTGGGGGAGGGCCAGGTAAAAATTGAGAATGGGAACGCTGCAGGCGGACTTCGGAAACAACCCAGAACTTGCGATCCATTCACTGTACATGTGGCGTAAAGTCAGTAAAAATTGGAAATTTCAATGTAAAGGCTATAACCTCTATCACATTCTGCTCCTTTTCAGTTCTATGATTAAAAAAAAAAAAAAGAAGAGTGAAATCAAAAATGGTTTCTGAACTTGCATTTCATTCTCCTAGCGGTGTTTTTCTTTTTCCTTTGCTTTTTTTTGTTTTGTTTAAATAATCCGGTCGTGACCCAGAGAGCACTCAGAATTGAATTGTTGGACAGAATCAATTCAAACCGTCTGGCTGAGCACCTCGGTTACCTTTACAGCGTTTGAAAGGCCTTTGCAAAGTGTCGTTTCTGCCGCCGCCTTTTGCATCAACGGCGACATAAGTGACGGGATGTTTCTGCCCTGGCTGCCCTCCGTTGCGTCATCGTCTGTTTCAAAGTACGGCTCGGATGAAGGAACCTCACCTTGCGTGTTTTTCACAGAGCTTCTGCAAAGTTTTCTCCTCACAATTTCTTCACAAAAAACGTTAATGCTGGCGTTATGTAGTGTGTTAAATTTTGAAGGAAAAAAATATTAATTTCATTTTGGAATCAAACTAGTATCAAAATGTGGAAAAAGTAAAGTCCGGTGATTTTTTTTTTTTTTTTTTCCAGACGCAGCATTTATAAATAAGTAAAAGGCCATTCACCATGAATTTTACACGAGGGCAAGATAAAAATTTCCACTGATACATGGCTATGGAAACATGAAGAAATAAACACTTGTGATGTCACACTGCAACATGATGTCGTCAGAAATTCAGCGAGAAATTGCTCTCCATTACAGAACCATATTTGAACGTTCGCACAGTAGCATTAATGCCGCAAAAAACATTTTTTCAATGCAGTTAATTCACAAAGAAATTAATTGAACGTAAAGTTAAAAGGATTTTCGTCCCCCATGACTGTGATTGTCACGCGCCAGCGACACAGCGGCGGACCCAAATGCAGGACTCCGAGGCAAGGGCATGATATTAAGAGGGGTTTTATTCCAGAAGGAGGTCAAACACGAAAAGGCAGTCCAAAACAAGTGGAAGCACAAACGCGCTAGGCAACAGGCAAGATCCAAAAACGTGCACAAGGTCCGATGACTTTGAGGCAAATTTAGAAATATGAACAAGACTTGCTCAAACTAAGCAGGCACAAAGCAATGCTCTACACTCAACTTGCGCACAGTTTCGGAGTATCCAGGATGCAGTAAAGCATACGCAACAAACTGACCCATTCACCACTTAAGTGCTTGATCAATTAGTGTCCAACACGCAACACAGCTGTGTGACAGCTGTCAGAGGTGGCGCCGACCAGGGCAGTGGCCCGACCACACCCCTCGCAGTGATTTACTGTACTTAGAGTTTTAGTTTGGATTTTAGCTCAAGTACAGTGGAAATAACTTTGGGTGTCTTACTGCAGGATGATCTAAGGAGAATGAGAAATATACTATTTTTACAGAAAATGATGTTACCCAAAATACTACTGCAGTTTGCTATAACATATTGGCATCTGTGTATCATATACTGTACAGTTTTCATATTTATTGATGACTGTGATAGGCTGGCAACCAGTCCAGGGTGTACACCAAATATTGTCTATCGTCCGCTAGAATTGGCTCCAGTGCCACAGAAAATGGATAGATGGATGGAATCTAGTGATCAAAAACAAGGCCAACATTCAGAATATGGAGCTTACAGTATTATTATTTTTCTTTCGGCTTGTCCCGTTAGAGCTCGTGCATCTTCCTCTCTAACACCCACCGTTCTCATGTCCTCCCTCACGACATCCATCAACCTTTTCTTTGGTCTTCCTCTCGCTCTCTCTTCCTTGACAGCTCCATCCTCACCATCCTTCCACCAATATCCTCACTCTCTCGTCTCTGAACATGTCCAAACCATCGAAGTCTGCTCTCTCCAACCTTGTCTCCAAAACATCCAACTTTGTCCGTCCCTCTTTTGAGCTCATTTCTAATCCTATCCAACCTGCTCACTCCGAGCGAGAACCTCAACATCTTCACCTCAGGTTCTGCTTCCTGTTTCTTCAGTGCCACCGTCTCTAATCCATCCATCATGGCCGGTCTCACCACTGTTTTACAAACTTTGCCCTCCATCCTAGCGGAGACTCTTCTGTCACATAGAACACCAGACACCTTCCGCCAGCTGTTCCAACCCGCTTGCACCCGTTTCTTCACTTCCTTACCACACTCACCATTGCGCTGGATTGTTGACCCCAAGTATTTGAAGTCATCCGCCCTCGCCATCTCTTCTCCCTGTAGCCTCGCCCGTCCTCCTCCACCCCTCTCATTCACGCACATTAATATTCTGTTTTACTTTGGCTAATCTTCATTCCTCTCTTTTCCAGTGCGTGCCTCCATCTTTCTAACTGCTCCCTGCTTTCACCGCATATCGCAATAACCCTACGGTATCAGCGTGAATTACTTCTCAGACAAAATCATCTTTATTGCAGGCTTAAGTCAACCAGGTTTGACAAAACTGTGAACACAAGAGATGAAATCGTGACGAAACCGATCCAAATGCTAATCTGTCACGGCAAACACCAAACGGTTCTGAGATGGCTCCCCCCCAGCTAAATATCTATCTACATTCCAGACTGATCAAAGTGCTCTTCACTTCTTCCGTGCGGTACACTTCAGTTCTTTTATCTGACCATAAATAATCATTCCAGGAGGAAACAGAAAACATGTTTTTCAACACAGGGGATATTTAATTATTTTGTGATCACTTTGTGAGTCACCTTTTACCCCCCCCCCCGCCCCCGCGCGCCCGCCCCCAAGGCAAGTTCTATCAATCTTCAGTAGCACTAAACACTGATTTCTACTGTGCCAGGCAGCATTAGGCTAGTCTGAGGAGTCTGAACAAGTACTGTTGCTGTTATTAAGGTTTGTTTTCTTGCTTTAGAGTGAAAACAAATTAAAAAAAAAAAAAAGCCTGACTGTATGTGTGTGTGTGTGTGTGTGTGTGAGAGAGATAGAGAGAGATAGAGACAGCTGGGCAGTTGTTGAATTCACAGATAAAGCTTCCACTAATTCCGGCTCCGACAGCTGGACTGAAGCAGACCGCCCATCAAATTGTCCCTCGGTCACTAGGGGATGCTGTTGCCGTGCGCAGAGTGGCCCGACCGACTCTGCTATTGAGACGGATGAGATGTGGCTTCAGCCTCAAACTGATTTAGAAGAAGCAATTGAATCTGTCTGGACTGTGACGGGTTAGGCAGAGAGCACTCGCAGAGGCGCACGGCGAAATAATGAGATGCATTTGTTTACCCTCCCGACATCAACCGCCGACGCCAAACCCTCTTTTCCCGGAGAAGCGTCCGCTCACAGTACCTTTGCTCTCAATCTACTCGGGCCCGGAGTGTTCACATATCACTCGTTGTGCTCCTGGCAACTAAACCGATCCCGGCATAAAAACAATGATATGTAGGTAAATGAGGCCGGCAGATATCTAATTTGTTCCTCGCTCGCCGGCCCATTCTTCTTATCGCTTTCTCGCTCCATCGTCTCTACGGCGGCGGACCGACCCCCCACCCCACCCCACCCCACTATCCGCGATGCCAGACGTCTCACAACACACTTCTTGACCACCGCAGCACGCCCAAACAAGTGCGGCGGGGGGAAAGGTGTGTTCCAGTCCGGGCTGGAAATGACGAGCTCCTCCGTCCGTCACCTCCGATCCGGCGAACCGTGCGGCCTAATCAGTCCAGTTGGGGTGAACTTTGACACATGTTTGTACAGATGGGATAGCGGCGGGGCTCGCATCCTGTTCAATTTCGCCGACATGCACTCAGAGCAAATAAGAGAGAGCAAACATGATGTTCTTTTAATTAACTCTGGCCCAAACCCCACCCTCGTTCATTGTCAACTTTCCCGTCTGTTTTTCTGTTTTTGTTTTTTTTTTTTTTTAAATCTGGTTGTCTGTCTTTTCCAGCTCTCTTATTAAGGTGCACATGTGAACGGAAAAATAGAGAGCCATGCAAAGTCTGCTCAGATGAGAAACACTGAGCCGCAAAATTCAATTCATTACGCAAACACAGACGGATGGATAGATAAGGCAGATAAGAAGCAGATTAACAGGCACCCATCAGTATGGGTAAGCAGCTTTTTTCCTCCCCGTTCCTTTCACATATTGAGACACTCACCGCCTTTTCCCTTTTCGACACACAAACACCGAGATAAACTCGAGCGGGCAGCGCGAGCAGGTCTGCACACATGAACACACTGACGGTCAAATGAATATGCACGCGGGCTCCATTTGTTCTGCTTTTCCTCTAAAAGCAGTCACCAGCATGTCAAGCTCATTTCCTTAAAGGCATATTACAGAAAGTCATTTGGCCTCCAAAAAAAAAAAAAAAAAAAAAACGCAATATGTTAAATTAAAGGAAATAATAGAGAACTGAGCTGCTAGTCAAGGAGAAATCACCCATGCATCAGAATCAGAATCCGCTTTAATAGTCAAGTGTGGAACAACAACACACAAGGAAATTGTCTCCGGCAGTCGGTGCTGCCCTAATACGACATTCAGAACAAACAAACTAACAAGAACAAAGAACATTAGACATTCAATTAATAAGAACAAGTTATTATAAGAGGGTGGAACAGCGGATCAGCTGGAAAGCGTTGGCTTCACAGTTCTGAGGTTGCACAGTTCGATCCCGGACCCGCCTGTGTGGAGTTTACATGTTCTCCCCGTGCCTGAGTGGGTTTTCCTCCGGGGACTCCGGTTTCGTCCCACACCCCAAAAACATGCAACAATAATTGGACACTCTAAATTGCTCCTAGGTGTGATCGTGAGTGCGGCTGTTTGTCTCCGTGTGCCTCGCGATTGGCTGGCAACCAGTTCAGGGTGCACTCCCCGCGACCCTTGTGAGGATAAGCGGCTAAGGAAATGGATGTATTCCTTATAAGAGTCATATTTGTGCAAGATGCAGAATTTTCTTCATTTAAAGGAGTTAAGATTGCATCAACATTCCCACATTATATTAAGATTAGCAAGTCTGCACATTTTTAATCATTGTGCACTGTGAAATGCACGCATAATAATTGACACATGCGCACGGGCACGCAAACACGCACAGACACACACACACACACACACAAACTCCATTTTCACTTTGACTTCCAATGCGCTTTTTGCAGATTTCAGGATATCACTCATTCATGGATAACCAACCATTTTTCTGTAAAAATTTCACCTCAAGAAATAATTTTTCATGCTGAAAAAGTGACTTTCAGAAGTGGCAGAAGAGTCTCCGCTAGGATGAAGGGCAAAGTCTATAAAACACTGGTGAGGCCACCAGCCATAATGTACGGATTAGAGACGGTGGCACTGAAGAAACAACAGGAAGCAGAACGATGTTGAGGTTCTCGCTCGGAGTGAGCAGGTTGGATAGGATTAGAATTGAGCTCATTAGAGGGACAGCCAAAGCTGGATGTTTTGGAGACAAGGTGAGAGAGAGCAGACTTCGATGGTTTGGACATGTCCAGAGGTGAGAGAGCGAGTATGTTGGTAGAAGGGTGCTGAGGATGGAGCTGCCAGGCTAAAGAGCGAGAGAGAGGAAGACCAAAGGAAAGGTGGATGGATGTTGTGAGGGCGGACACGAGGACAGTGGGTGTTAGAGAGGACACACTGTGGTGACCCCTAATCGGGCAAGCCGAAAGGAAAAGAAGAAGAAGAAAAAGTGACTTTCAGCTTGTCCCTTGAGAAGTCAATACCACAATGGGTCGTTTGCATGAACTATTTGGCACACTTTTATGCAGAGTATTCATTTTATCTGTTGATTTTATTCTGTGCTTGGGACTGGCAGTAGCTGGGTATCGGGACACTGACCAGGAATCAAACCTGTGCCATCTACATGAAAGGCAGGAGCATACACCACTACACTCCCGGTGCCACCATTGTTCAACCTGATTTGTTGAAACGAACGAGAAGATTTGTAACATGCACGGCAAACCAATAGTTGGCGACGAATGACGACACTACGCACGTGCACACAAACACGCTGGTACAGTGCTAACGCTAGCGCAGCACTAACAGGGCCAGTAAAAAAAAAAAAAAAAAAAAAACATACCGGTAAAAATCACTTCCTTGACACATATATTCCACCGGTCTCACGCTTACCTTTTCCGCTCGAGTACCTTCTTGTGGCCGTTAGAAAACATGCACAAATTAGCCACATCACCGCATAAACCGCAGGGTTGAAAGCGTGTGAAAAAAGTTAAAAATTACGGTACCGTTGTCAACGTATCTGTGATATTTTCGCCGAATTGTCACAGGGTCAAGGTTCTCATACTGTGCTTGTCGTATATCCGCAATTGTTGAGCATGTCCTTGCAAGGGGTTACATATTGGGCAACTGTCAGATCTTAGTCGTGAACACAGATGAATGAAGTCGCCAAGCTCTTTGTTGCTTCCGCCGCCATTTATAAGTTGTTCCATAATTCATCGCAGGGAATCCTGAAATGAAGCCTCATTATATTCTCTTCGAGTGCTAAAGTCATTAGGCACCGCTAAGATTAAAAAAAAAAAAAAAAAAAAAAAAAGAAGCACCGTGGGCTTTGGTTCCTAAAATGTCCTCTAACCCTACAACAAAATCAATAATAAGCTTGTGGGGGACATGCGTATGCATATTTCCATAAGACCCAACTGGGGTAATGGATGAGTAAGGCTAAGTCTAAAAGCAGAACAATAAAAAAAAAAAAAAATAAAATAAGTGGAATATTTGCAGGAGGCATCCGTACACCCATGCAATGCTCTCAGGAGAGAGAGAGAGTTGTTCATTAATAGGATTAAATCCTTGGGCTAATGATATAAACCGAGACACCAGGATGTGTCAGGTATGTAATTGGCAAAGTCAAGGGGAAGTTTGAGCCGAGGAGGGGGTTCGGGTGGATGGGCTGGAGGTTGTTATTGTCATGGATTACTCCCTGGCACTTGATCTGCCTATTGCGGGTAATCCCCCATCTAAGCTCTGCGAGAAGGCAAAAACACACAGGCGTTATGGTGCGCTGATGGAAACGTCTTGAAAACATCACTTTCTAAGCCCATGGACGAGGCTTATTGACATATTTGCCTGCTATTTACTGCCTGTGGTGATCCATCTTGAATTAGCCAGTCATGATGCCACTCCCGCTGACCCGAGAATCCAATTATACAACCAGCGATCCCCTGTTTTGTTTTCGCACTCCGGCCCCTCTCCGCCGCCATATCTCCTCATAAAGCGTTTATAGTGTTTTGATTTGATGCCGAGCTTGATGGGCTCCGGCCACGGTCGACTGGCCAGGGTTGCGGGGCGCCCGGGAGCCGTAGTTCAATGACGGAGAAGACCGCCGGGGAACTCATCAGAGACGGCGCTCTTCAAAAGGACGCACGTTTCCCGGTCCCAGTCCAGCACTAACACGAGATTGGATTCATCAGCTCATTATCAAGGCTCAGATTAGTCATGTATTTTGAATCAGTTGGGTCTGTGAGGTGGAACTAACGACCCTTTAGGAGCAAGGCGCGGGTACATTTTTAAGTCGGTCCCCTCACACTTTTGCCCTTCATAAACCGCGCAGCTGCAACTGTCCATCCTCGACAGTCCGCAGCTGGAGAGAGTTCCCGAGACGCCCCGACGAAAAACACCAGAGAGCCGCGGGAGCGTGGAGAGGATCCTAAATGGAGCGTCTCGGGAAAACCGAGCAGCTGTTGGGTTTCGGTCTCGTAAATACATGCGTCTACCAACAGAGCCTGATGCGACCATCCATTTTTTTTTATACCGCGAATCTCGTTCAGGGTCATGCGGAAGCTCGAGTCCATGTCTGATGACGTGATCACCTGTCACTCGCAGGACTGACACGTGGAAATTAACATACATGTTTCTGGACTGTGAAGAGAATACCCAGAGAGAACCTGCACAAGGACAGAGAGGACATGTAATGTTCAGTAGGAAAAAAAAAAAAAAAAAACCAACAACAACGAAGCAAAAGAAGCAACCTTGCACCAACTCACCCCCCCCCTGTCAATCACTTCATCGATCCGCTCTTCAGTCCACGTGGCAAATACTCTATTCATACTCGCATTTGAAGTCTTCAATGTACCGCACGGTTCACATTTCCTGAAGTACTCCGGATAACACGCGAGCTCCACACAACAAGGACAGACACGCACAGAACGTTTTTTTCGTTTTTTTTTTTTTTGCCACGGACAACAGAGTGGTGACACTTTACCACTGTGCCGCTCCTGTTGTGACAGGATTACCATTTTTTTTAAAAAAAACATTCTTTGCCCTTTGTGACCAAGCCGACGAGCACTTGGAAAGTGTGGGAGTCAAGCCTGCGGTGGCTGCAGGTGTAGGCCCGCTGAAGGACGCCAGACAAAACACATTCGCTCAAAAGGAGATGTCTGCGCTCTATACGCCTCTTTGTATTCCACACCACCACCGCCACATCCCTCCCATTGGCCCATTGATGTCAGGAAAATGTGCTCTCTTCCCAGGAGGAATAGTAGAGTGGGGCTGCAAGAATCGCCACGGTAACACCCCCCAGCCCTCTCCGAAACAACCCCTGTCCGTGGCCAGAAAAGCCTGGAAGCGCGGCGGAGGGGGCGGGGGGTGGAGAAATGGGGAGCGGGAGTTTAAATAAATGCCTTAACGCGTCTCGTCGCATATGGGCTTGCTCCCACAAGCGGGTGGGGGAGGGGCACATGATGGAGATGTTGTGCTTGGGCTAATAACAGCTGGTCCAATGTTATTGTATTTGTGGAACTTTGCAATCGCTATGGCGAAATTCATTATTATTGTAGCAAAGGGGATTGATTGCCTTGAGGCACCCAGTGAAAGGAGGATATACGGAGTCATACGGACAACTAATGCAGCTTGCTGATTGCAGCCATGTACGGTAAATACCAGAAATTGAGCGAGTGGAGAGGCACAAATCGAGAATTATTTCCTTGCCGAGTAATATCAAATGTATAAATCCATCCATCCATCCATTTTCTTTTGCCGCTTACCCTCACGAGGTGGCGGGAGTGCTGGAGCCTATCCCAGCTGTCAACAGGCTGCAGGCGGTTTACACCCTGAAGTGGTCGCCAGCCGATCGCAGGGCACATCTAGACAAACAGCCGCACTCACAATCACACCTAGGGGCAATTTAGTGTCCAATAAATGTTGCATGTTTTTCGGATGTGGGAGGAAACTGGAGTGCCCGGAGAAAAACCCCACGCAGCCACGGGGAGAGCATGCAAAGTCCACACTGTTCGACCCGGGATCGAACCCTGGACCTCAGAACTGTGAAGCCAACGCTTTCCATCTGACCCACCGTGCCCCCCCCAAGTATATAAATACATTGATTATTAATACATGTGTCTGTGTTTTAGTATCATACTTGTTAATGATCGAGTGCAAGGATTTTACACACAAATCAACACCTGACATCACAAAACATCTGTTGCCGAAGTGCGACGAGATTTATGCTACGATGCCATAATTAACAATCAGCCCAACTTGTTGCAGCTTGCTATAAATAGACGCGAGAGCCGGATCGCTGTCACGTATACGTTCTCACATAAAAATCGAGCATCTGCTTGTTCTTTGCATTAACAGAACATGGTGCATATTTAAGGTGGCATATTGGGACGTTTTTTCCCACAAATTAAAACAGTTCCCTGGCCTTGGGCTGCCATGACGACTCCAAATTGTGAATCCCGGGAGAACCGCGGCCACCGGAGACGATACGGTGGTACCAAGGCATTTGCAATTCAACCCAGGAGTCGCAACCACGTCGAGGTTCATTTTATATGCTGGCATTTAGTTCAGACGGATTTTTCTGGTTGTGGTGGGGATGCAGCAATTAATTTGTACTTTTTGATAATATGTTTTGTGGCTGATTGCTGTGCATAACGCTGCAACAAAATATAGCACTCTTAAGTCCTAATACTGAGTTGTAGATGGAGGCTCTCTCAGGTGACTTTGAGTGAGATGGGCTACAACCCAAGGCACATACAGGAACGACACAAAAATTTGCAGTTTCTCGCATGTGCAATATGTGCGGTGGCACAAGGCGAAAACGCTATCTATGTAAAAGGCTTTTCTCTTTGCATCATGACATTTAAATCATTTGCGTTCGTACGAGGAATTTGTGCCCCCTTGTGGAGACACGAGAGGAGTTGGCGGCCCATCTGGTGTGAAAGAAAAGACTAGGAGAAATGAGCAAAGGGTGGTGGGTTTTAGATTGTTTTTTTTTTGGAAGGTGGGGTGGGGTGGGGCGGGGTGCACCATTGACGTTAGGACCACGACTGCAACCATTCTTACAAAACAAAAATGAGACCTTAGGGATCAGGACATCTCATGTCAGACAAAAGATATCTGGAGCAGATGTTTTAACCACTAATCTGCCGTGCTGCTGTCCAAATACTTATCCAAACAAACGCAGTACATTCATTAGTTCTCCCTTGGGTACAGACTGAGCCACGCATCCATTTTCCAATCAAGTGTCGGAGCCGATTCCAGCTGACTTTGGGCAAAAGGCAAGACTACACCCTGAGCTGGTCGCTAGTCAGTTGCAACGCATACATTGACCCCTGGGTATCAGGCGTGTGTAGCGCTACACCATCAGCATTCGATGGAATCCTCTGATCTCGCGGCTTTCCTGCTTATAATTGGAGCTTGGTTTACACTCTGATGTTATTATTTAATTATTCCTGCTATTGTGTAACATGGTGCCACTATGGAGGGGGGGGGGTGGGTGAGGGCGTGGGGTTGGAGGGTATTGATGTTGTGGGAAGGGATTAGCTGTCATGTAAATAGGAGTTGTACAGCAAAGAAGAGACTAAATTCAGTGGCTTATCTGAGGTGTATCCGGCTTCAGTATGCATACAAGACTTTATCTTCAGTCATGCCAGGCTCTTTATCAGTACAATATTGAGCAGCTCTTTCTAAGCCGAGCGCCACTCAAGAGGCAGCGCGCTAACACGATGACTAGTCTTGCCCTTTTTTATGTGCCCTCATCCATCATTTTGTCGATCTGAGAGACAAAATGTTGATAAAAGCTCCTATTCCGAATGTTGAAACGCTCACTTTGTACATGGACTTGGGCGGTGCTGGCGATGATTGCGGCGCTTCTCTCAGCCTGGCGTACTTGACAGTCAAAGTGGGGAGGGGGGGGTCATCTTCCATCTGAGCATTTTCACTCTGGAGATGGCATTGGTCGAGAAAAGGTGGAGGGAGTCATTACGTCTATGTCACCGTGCTCTGTGATAAGAACACTAAACAGATGTAAATGATTCATCTTCCACCTCTTTTTAGGTCAGCCTGTCAAAAAAGTGAGCCGGGAGAATGAACCGAAAAAAATCAATTTGTTCGATGACAATAAGACTTTTCATTCCAGTGCAAAATGTGACTAATTCTGGGTCCCGTTTGATATGATAAAAATAGACAATCAGCCCGTATCTGTGGAAATGAAATCTCACACTTTCTGAAGACCTATTCAAGCACGACGTTTTGCATCCCTTTACAAGAATTGTAATGATTCAAAAAAAAAAAAAAAAAGGGTCACAAATCATTTATGGATTCTTGTAAATTTGTTTAAAACTACAAATCAGTCATTGGACAGAAACAGAAAATGGAAGGCCATCCCCATAGGACGGTTTCGGATTACAATGTTCAAAAGCCTGAAGTCAGTACAGGTGAACTTTTTATCACGAACTGAAGGATCCGCTGAATTGAACTTTTGTGGCTGCGCATCCTTCAGCATTGACTTTACCTAACCTTGTGTGAGTGCCCGCTCGCCAAGTTTGGTGTTTTTCATCAGCGGTGGAAATAGCGTGCCTACCGCTGCGTGCTTTGTAAAAATAGATCTTGTTTCAAGAAGCTGTGGATCGAAAGATGTGTTGGAGCAGTGGGAAGACCAAGGAGCTTCTCAAGCCGGCACTGAACTGCAGTCGGGGACAGAAAAAAAAAACATCTCGGTGGGGATCAATTTTGTGAAGCCGAATCAATGTCAAACGATGAATCATGGGTGTTATTACAAAAACTGAAAAAAAAAAAAAAAAGTTGCCAAATGCTGAGTGCCTCATGTCAGCTTGAATAATACCCCCCGCCCCACACACACACACACACACAAATGAAAAAATAAACAAGTGCATAGCGACTTTTGGGACACTGCAGCACTCGAGCAACTAATGTGTAATATACAGTATATGTCATTCACATTGTTTATTAATGATTTCAAACGCATTTGTAACATTGTAACGAGCCCGTTCAATCCAAAAATAATAATTACTATGGTATGCAAACTGGCGTGTACGCACGGAGAATATATTTCATTTCGGAATTAATTTCCAGAACGGTAAATGAAAATCCAATCTGAGATTCACAACATCGGGTGAATAAACCGTCTATTAACCGAAGCCGGGCGGAGCCCGTCTCTAAGTATCTCTCATCTGATAGCCCGGCGTGCCAACGAGCCATGATTTGTTTGATGCCTTGCCAAAACCTGTGGGGATTAGATGGTGCACGGCTTGTGCGGCTCCTGAATCTCTGGCTCGCTGCCTGCGAACATGTGCAAAAGAGCATTTTTCTGTCATTCTGACAGTCAACCTCCGAATGCATATGTCAACAAAGCTGGCGAGATAATTAATGCCAACCAGAAGCAATTTTCCCATCGACGTTATCATTGAGTGCAGGGAGAGCAAGAAAGAGAGAAGGTATTAATCATATTCCTGTTTCCTAAATTACTCACAAATAGTGGCGTCAAGTTTCAGGGTGTGTGTATTCGTAGCACGGCGGATGGCTGCGACGCGGTCGACTCATTTGTTTATTAGTCTGTATTTATATCGGCGAGGGCCTTCACATTTTGGAGATAAAGTATATCTTCACGGCCACTACGTTGGCTCTGGGCGGATTTATCGCCGCATAGTGTACACATACCGCCACGCATACGTTCCCCCACAGAGGGGCTCCAGTTGTTACGATGACAAATTCCGCCGTCTTTTTAGTGCCGCCATAATCAAACGGTGTGACTAAGCGACCTTTCACCCAATGTCATCCGGGATTGGCTCCAACCTCCAGTGGCTCTATACGCGATTATTGCTATACATAATGGATGAGAAGCTCATTTTTCAGGGGACCGAACAGTATTTTAACAGCCATAAAGGCTCCATGAATATGAAAAACATGTAAAATATTTGATGGCAGTTGGGCGCAGTTAAATGCTTCCGTTGTTAATTTCTTGCACGGCTCAGCACGAGAATAAAGTTGAAAAGTTGTTGCTCAATCTTGAAACGAGTCTGTGTTTTCCGTGCACTTGCCTTAAAAACGAAACATGTCCCTGCACAAGGGCGATTCATATTTCTCGACACACGTGATGTTACGGGAACTGCGGGCATTACTTTTTTTTTTTTTTTTTTATCATAACATGTCAAAATCAATGCCGACCTCTCGTGTACGTATGATTGGGAGATTCAGGCTTTTTTAAGCATCAGTAAACATCTGTGATGGCCACAATCAGCGAAATCTAGTGGGCTCATAAGTGCAGTCAAGTGCCATCTTCAATGATTTGGATCTTTCTCTTCTGTGCAAAGTGATTGCATACATCAGTCTGCACTCTGTTTTCTTTTTCTAGCAAAAGTGTACTTGCACTGAGTGTCATTTTTGATCACGAATGAAGCTTTGATAACGCGTGTATTTGCGTGCGTGTGCTCGTACAAACCTAAATGCGGTTTATATGGGGCCTTGACTGATGTGAGGGACTTGACACTCTTTTTCTTCTTGTTACACTTTTTTTCATGCAGTGTTTGGAGACGAACGACGCTAAACAAAGCGTGTATGGACATCCAAGAGTCAGCATTGGTAGGTGATGGTCTCTGAATGAGTAAACATTTTTTAAACACATCCACCAAGGTATAGTGTTTGGTCAATATGGTTTGATACATAGTTTCTTGCATTTTCATTGTTCAAAATGTGCAAAATGTATCTATTCACATCATACCACTTTTTGGCAGTGGTGGGAGTCAAGTCATAAGTCTTCACCTCCAACTGTCAAGTTAATGTGGCAAAAATCCGGCATGTCAATTCGAGTCGATGCTAATTTTCTATTCAATCATAAAAGCTTGTCCAATCACAATATCAGAATCTGATTCTTCAGTATCTGCACTTGGGTTAGTTACCTGTAACACATTCCCACTTATTTTAGTCTTGCTATTGTCTAATTGCTAAGCTTAGTTAATGTTTTACAAGCTATCGATGAGCTAGCCGCCCTAGCTTACGTATGTCGTAGCTGCTGAGTCTGTTATCTTTAATCTGCAAACCTTTGTGTTGCTATTCACATTTCCCAAGCGAGTCCTAAGTCCTAAAGTTGGTGATGGTGATTTTGTAGCTTTTGGACATTGTGATTAACGGCTACAAGCACTGTATGAAATTTAACTGAAGGTGCCAATTGTGGTTACCTTCGTCAGCTGCATTGAGGCATACATAAACGGATTTGTAAGAGTACAGGGAAGAAAAGCAATCAATTGATTTTTGTGAGTCCGCCATAATGTGGTACGGTGAAGAGCACCTCGTTTAATAAAGTATTTGCGCATGTGCTTGTGCTGCCAGTCAAGGGGATGTGATGTTGACAATCCCACCGCCTTCCCTCTCCAAGCTGCTGCCTGCGTAGAGAGCCAATCGGCCAACGGGTTCCACTATTGCCTGCGTTATTACAGCACTTCGAAGCAATGGCAACAGCATCACAGTGATCCACCAATCAATAGCCAGCATTTATGATTTGAAATAGCAATTGAAAACATCTTAAAGTGAACCTTAGCGCTGAATGGAAATGAAGCTTTAGTGGTGTGCTATCTCACAACTTGTATGTTAGTGCAAGGCATTACTTTTGGTTCATAGTTGGTTGACAAGAACATCGTCGATGGAGTTGGAAGGAAGAAGAATCTACTGTCACTAAACAGTTCTAGACTAGAAAGACCACGTGGTTGTGATGGTTGTGTGTCGCAATACTCAACCTTACAGTAGTCGTAGTTGCCTCTCTTGTGGTTGCCGATCATGTAGTCGCATGGAAAGAAATCCAGGCGGTCCTTTGCGAGCTCCCGTGTGGAATACATCCACTGCAAAGTCCCCGAGGCCCACAGCACCTCATATATGAACCCAGCTGAGACTCACCGTGAGGTTCCTGGGCTCTGACCGGAAGGCTTGCTGGGCCTAAGCGCCTAGAGAAATGAGACGAAGGGAAATGGGACAGCAGGAGCAGGAAAAGAGGGTGGGGTGGGGTGGGGGTTTAATGTCAACGGCCGGAAGAACAAAGAGTGTTTGTGTGCGTGTGGTGACATAAAAGAAATACATGACAAAATATGCACTGCGGGGATTTGGTCTTGTGGTCTTTTGTCTGAGGAGTCTCCTCCTGTTTTGTCTGCCCACATTATTCATCCTGGCATATGTTTTATTGATGGCCAACCGCAGTGATACGGCCTTAGAAATGAGTCAATAAAGTAATTACTGCGAATTAAATCCCCCACACCTGCCTTGGAGGCAGGACGGTGCTGTGAAGAAAAGTCATGGGGTAACAGAGCTCCCCTTTCACCTCGGTTTCGCAACGTCGATGTCCAAACGGCTAATACCTCACGGGAGGTGTAGTCACAATCACTTTAATCCCGCGTGGCCGACCACCATTCACTGACACTCTTTAAACGACCAGCTGGTGATCTTAAAAAAAGACCAACAGCGTGCTACGGATTATGTGATTAGCAATTTATGAATCATTTCAATTCAAAGGTCCAGTCACAAGCAATTAGGGTAGGGGCCGGCATTCACAGATCGGGGATCGCATTGAACCGGGAGCCCAGAGCGAAAGCCGGCCCGATGCCGCTGGGCTCCTCATTCGGCGCAATGACCAAGTTGTTTGTGAAGTGCACGCTCCGTTGCATCTGACAACATGAGTGAAAGCTCACGGATCAAGGCCGAAACCAGTCACCCCACGTCAAATATGAAGGGCGAGATTGGCCGTTACCCCGGATGGGATGCAAACAACCAAACATAGGCGCGCATTTGCATACAGTTTACATAAATGAATACGTAACTGGATGCTAAAATGCTAATACGGGCGAGTAATGTGCGCGATAAAAACGCCACACAACCGAAATGTAGAGTTAAGTCGTTGCAGGGTGTCGAATGTGTCTCAAAGCGATATTTTAAGAGGGCTTTATGCGTGGAAGTAAAAGTTCTCTAACAACTTTGACTTAACTCAATGAAATCAGGTGGTGGGGATACCCCCCCCCACCCCCCGTGCCCCTCACCGCACCCTTTTTTCCCATCTTCCTTACTGTCAGTCAGCTAATTTGATGCTAACATCAAACCACCAAATGGCTGGATGAATAATTTGAAAGCAAGTTCAACGTTCAGCGAGTCCCGAGCAGCTGCGACTTCTTTTTCTGTAATAGCTCTTCTATTGAAGAGAATATGGATTTATATGAAATATGTTGACGCAAACCGCTGACCTAAACCCGTCGTGTTTGTCAACCACATTCCAGACAAGGTCACATGCTCTTTATTCTATTCTATTCAAGCTTGGGGCTTTGAAATGATACAACACGTTCATCGGAATTTGAAAGCTTCTGTCACTGGATTTTCTTCCATGTACGCTCGGGGAACGAGGGAGGCAGTCTCCCTTTCTACTTCCAGTCTGAATGCCAAGCTAAGCTAATCAACTCTTGGCACCGTTGGCTCGCTCCACTTAGCACGCGCAGCGGTATCTACCTTCCTATCGAAGTCGTGGCGCACGACTCAACTTGGCGCGGTAAGGACGGGAAGCACCTTAATGGCGGCTACATAAGTACAGTATTACCAGCAAAAAGGGAGAAGCTGTAAGACAAAATGTCGCAACGTTAGCAACTATCATTCTGCTCTGACTTCACATGCCGACCAAAGTGTTCTGTGTGTGATTATTTTGAATTCTCTGTTCTCTTAATTTTACTATTCTGCTTTTAAGTTGTTATCATTCAAATCTTTGTGACACTGTTTCCTTTCATACTTTTACGTCCTTATGATGATATTATCTCTTGGGTCCGTGTGACGTGAAATCTTTGTGTCCTTTGTGGCGCGGAAGTCTGAAATGTTTCAAGGATAACCTAAATAAGGACGAGAAGGACGGACAATGAGGGTTTTTCTTACGACCTTACTGCTGCTTGGCCGACTAACTACACGGACGCTCGCTGCCTTTCGTTTTTGGACCTTCTGGAACTTTCGCTAACTTGGAATACCCGTTGGGACGAACATTTGCTTGTTTGGGAGCACTCGTTCAACCTTGGTGACTGTTCGCCGTTGTGGCTCAGCTACTCTGGTCTTGAACGCCTATTTTGTGTTAGCTATCTTATTGTGTTTGTGTTGTGTTGATGTGTGTGAGATTAAATTGTCAGAAACGCAATACAGTAGCTGCCTTGTCGCATTTTGCTGCTTTGGACAAAGGGGACGTTGGTCGAAATTCACACGTAACAAAAGCAAAAATGTTACGATCTGTGTTCTTCCGATGGCTACTTGTCATGAAAAGGTTCTGATAAACACTTGAGTCAAATTACCAAAAGGAAAGCTAATCGTGAAATTATCAGCATGACCGAGCAAACATTTTTAACGGAATTGTTACTAAACAGAAGAAAGTCAATTGCTCGTAATGTTGATGGAGGAAAATTGCTTAATTTAGTTGAAATATCGGATGATGATTCATTAATTTAAGTAAGATAACGGGATTTACCTGTCATGCAAGCCTAGGCTGGCTTTAGTGCACAGGTGTCGAACTCAAGGCCGGGGGGCAAAACAGACTTGCCACATCATTTGTTTTGTGGCCCATCTAAAGTAAACAGAGGGTGTCTATGTCACAAGTCGTTGGATTTCAATACGCATTTTGATCTTTTGGCGGCACGGTGCATTACTGGTAAGAGCATCATCTGTGTGGAGTTTGCATGTTATCTCTCTGCCCGTGTGCGTTTTCCCCGGGCACGCCGGTTTCCCCCCAAACCCCAAAAACATGCATAGTAGGTCAATTGGCGATTTTTAATTGCCCGTAGGTGTGATTGGGAGAGTTGGTCTCTATGCTCCCCGCGACTAGGTGGCAACCAGTCCAGGCCGCTGATAGCTCAGATAGGCTCCAGCACTTTCCCGATTCTTGTGAGGATAAGCAGCACAGATAACGGATGGATGTTGATCCTTGGCAAAATCCCCAAAATATAATAAAAAGAGGCGGCACGGTGGATCAGCTGGTAAAGCGTTGGCCTCACAGTTCTGAGGACCCGGAGTTAGCATGTTCTTCCGGTGCCTGCGTGAGTTTTCTCCGGGGGCTCCGGTTTCCTCCCACATCCCAAAATACACGCAACATTAATTAATTGGACGCTCTAAATTGCCCCTAGGTGTGATTGTGAGTGCTGCTGTTTGTCTCTATGTGCCCTGCGATTGGTCTGGCAACCAGTTCAGGGTGTACACCGCCTCCTGAACGTTGACAGCTGGGAAAGGTTCCAGCACTCCCCGCGACCCTCGTGGGGATAAGCGGCAAAGAAAATTGATGGATGGATGGATGGATGGATGAATAATAAAAAGAAACTGTAAAGGACACAACATTTTACTAGAAGTAGAACCTGCACAGTAGGTTTCTCTGATACTGGTGGAGAATTTTACAGTCAAATATGAAAATATACCGCGTTAGAGTGCATTAATTTCTAATGTGCAATGGACAACAGTTGATCTGCATCTCAAATGTTTGAGGAAGAGACAAATACAAGGAAATGAAAGTACAAGTGAGTAATTTGTAAATGGATGATCTGTATTAGCGTGGAAAAGCACAAACAAAAAAGTGAAAGGAAACATCAGTAAGCCAATTTAAGCAACAGTAAACACGACGTCTGGAAGAAGATTATCACAACTTCAGATGAAGAGATTAGACGAAGCAATTTATGTCAGAGGATTGTTCGAGTGAAGTCGCAGCATTGTCGACGCGCGTTACATGGGGAAAGGCGAGCTGGAGAGCTCATTCATGTGAAAAGATTAGAAAAAGGAATAGCGCACGTGTGTGTCTGTGTGGGAATTCAATTAAGACCTTTATAAAGTCAAGGTTGCCACTGCTCAGGTGAGCGGAACGAGGATGTGACTTGAAAAGGCCACAGTTACCATAATGATAGCGACCGCGGTGACATTTGAGCCGCTTACCTCGGACGAGGCGGAGAAAGGGTAGCGCGGGCGGATAGACGCAATCCGTGTTGACAAGAAGTCCATTTCCCCATTGACACCTGACCTTCAACAATCCAGAAAAATAGAATAAACCTAACATGACCTACATGCTCTCTGATTGAGGAAAAACAAAATGGGGGTGGGGGGGTGCATGGTGGGAGCTTTTCTACAGTTGTATGTCGAAATAAGTAAAGCTATCAAAATTACCGCTTGGCTTTTCAAGGTTCGTTTTGTGACATGGTTCTTGTTAGTGTTGCGTTCCGATCTAAAACTTTCCTCCCTTCCACGTCTCGCGCGGTGCGCTTTTAAAACGTCTCAAAACAAGGTAAAAGGGTTTTGATTAAGCGTTTGTTTCCGTGCTGTACTTTTGTCATGAGTCACAAACTAAGCCTCTCTAATCAAGGCAATGAAATAGGCAAGGGGCGTATTGGAAAATAGGCCGACAAAAAAAAAGAAAGAAAAAATTGTAGCAATGACAAATTCACTGAAGAAACTTGAACACAGAGAATAATGCAGTAGTGCGACGTATAATCTGTACATGCAGACAGCAAGAGTGGGACTCCCAGCCAGTGCCCCCCCTCAAAAAAAATGGTGGGTTTCGAGTCGCTCATGACGTGGTGCTGAAATCCAACTAATGATTAAATGCATCTGCTGCGACAGGAGTGCCACACTTAAGAATTTAAGTTAAAAAAAAAACCCAAATATTCCCACGTCTGAATAGTTTAAATGAATTGGAAAGGCACGGCTGCATGTATCACCTTTTTTATGAATTAACTCTTACTTTTTTATTTTCATTTTATTTACATCTACTTTCATTTGAAAGCCTCTCGAAAAGCTTTGAAATTTGCAATCGCCTCCTTTTTCAATGAACATTTCTGAGGTTAAGTGCCCGTCTTCTTCTTCCTGCAGATTTCTCCAAATCATTAATACACACCCAATTATCATAGCCCGTCATTTTTTTTTTTGATGCATTTAATTAGACTTAAAGTGGATTTGAAAAATTCAACGTCATATTGAACTGTAGGGGGGAAAAAAACACAATAAAAGAACTTAAGCAGGAGATTAACCGTTTTATTTGTGTTACTTGAAGGAAACAGTAGCAGTACTCCATCCTGAGACTTGTTTTGAAATTGATATTGTTTAGGTCCAATTTTCAGTCAAAACAATCTCCTGTAAATGGGCCCAGAGGTTCGTTAGAAAAAAAATGCCGGTTAGCCGTCCCGGCACATCGTCCTAAATGTTGTTTGGCTAACATGTTTGTCTTGTCGCTTGTCTGTGCGGATTAGATGTCACGTCACGTGAAAAGTTAGCCGAATTATACACAAGACAAAGACATTTCATATTTTTATAACCTTCCTCTTGCAGTAATGTCACTCAGGTTAATAAACAGACAGCTTCAACGTCTCTTTAATTATCCATAAGTGTCAGTAATGGGAGAAAAAACACAATTACCTTAGTTATAAATCTCAATATTTACTCTATTACTAACCCCTTCAATCAATATTTAACGCATTACCTCATGCAGATAACGGCTCAATGAGGATAATTCACTTGTGATTATTATTTTTATGCATATTAAAACTTTTTGAACCCCTACTGTTACATTTGTTACTCAGGAACAACAACTATGATCCTGGTTTAATTTGACCCCGGGGTGTGTTTAAGTATCCAAAAGTGTCAGCAAAAAAAAAAAATAAATGAAAAAAAATAAACAAACTCAGGAAGCATTGTTCATATCTCATCGGTGAACACAACTCACAAACATGAAATGCACCATTTGAATCACATACTCTGATTTCAGTTTACCACATATTTATTACAAGAAAACAATGTAGAAGATAACAGAAAGGTTAAGATAAATACATTTTTTACAACAGCTGCACGGGCTTCACAAGCAGCTGTGACTCCACGACCTCAACAGGTAGATCAGCGACGGCAACGTCGCCAAACGACTCGTCACACGGGCTTCTGGACCAATTTAACACGAAACTTTATGAACTCAGTCAATGTGCAGAAAATGTAGTTTTGACTTATAAATAAGCAGGCTCAGACCTCCGTCTTATTACCAACCGTAAGCTGCCTTGCCACATGTTTGTGGCGCCAATTACAGGACCTTATCAACCGTTACTGCGACTGGTTTCTTAAAAAGGGTTAGTAACAGAACCTAGTCACTCAAAAATACAGGATGGAACTTTTGGAGAAGCTTTGTAATTCATGTACACCCATACAGAGAAAGAGCTCTGAAAAAATGCACAAGCATTTTCCTCGCACATTTAAAACCTCCAAAATCCTGTCATGAGCACGGGGCACAGGGTTGGACCCAAATGCAGCACTCCGAGATGAGGACATGATATTAAGCGTGTTTTTATTCCAAACTGAAGTTGTATACCAATAAGCCGTCCAAAACAGGCAGAAGCACAAAAACGCTAGGCTATAGGTAGGATCCAAAAATATGAAGAAAGCTCCGATTACTATGAGGCATCACAACACGTAAATAAAAATGCAACAAGACTATGGGGGCACAGATATACTGTGGCAAGTGGACGCTCAACACAAAACCTGCGAACTTAGGCACAGTAGCGGAGTATCCCAAAATGCAGTAATGCAAATGCAACGAACTGGCAAATGCCGATGACACATTCACAACTTAAATGCCTGGTCTTATTAGTGTCCAATATACAGCAGCTGCGTGACAGCTGTCAGAGGTGGTACCGCCCAGGGCAGTGGTTTGACCATGCCCCTGACAAATCCAGTCTGAACTGATCTGAGACCGCCTCCAGAGTGTGTTCCTTCAAGACCTTGGATGGTTTGTTCAACCACAAACAAAGCTTCTTCTTAATCTATTTCCAATGTATCTTGCCCATTCAGCCTTGCTGTGAGTAAAAAATTACAGTAGATTAGATGAGATGAGAGTACCAAGAGAGGAACTGTGGTACTGCATGCGGAAGTCTGGTGTGGTGGAGAAATATGTTAAAATAGTACAGGACATGTATGAGGGCAGCAAAACTTGGGAGGTGTGCCGTAGGCGTAACAGAAGAATTTAAGATGAGGGTGGGATTGCATCAGGGATCAGCTCTGAGCCCCTTCCTGTTCACTGTGGTAATGGATGGGCTGACAGACGAGGTTAGACTGGAATCCCCTTGGACTATGATGTTCGCAGATGATATTGCGATCTCCAGTGAAAGCAGGGAGCAGGCAGAGGAACAATTAGAAAGATGGAGGCACGCGCTGGAAAGGAGAGGAATGAAGATTAGCCGAAGTAAAACAGAATATATGTGCGTGAATGAGAGGGGCGGAGGGGGAAGAGTGAAGACATAGCGAGGGTGGACGACTTCAAATACTTGGGGTCACCAATCCAGGGCAATGGTGAGTGTGGTAAGGAAGTGAAGAAACGGGTCCAAGCGGGGTGGAACAGTTGGCGGAAGGTGTCTGGTGTTCTATGTGACAGAAGAGTCTCCGCTCGGATGAAGGGCAAAGTCTATAAAACAGTGGCGAGGCCGGCCATGATGCACGGATTAGAGACGGTGCCGCTGAAGAGACAACAGGAAGCAGAACTGGAGGTGGCAGAAATGAAGATTTTGAGGTTCTCCCTTGGGAGTGAGCAAGTTGGATAGGATTAGAAATGAGCTCATTAGAGGAACAGCCAAAGTTGGAGGTTTTGGAGACAAGGTTAGAGAGAGCAGACTTGGATGGTTTGGACATGATCAGAGGCGAGAGAGTGAGTACATCGGCAGGAGGGTGCTGAGGATGGAGCCGCCAGGCAAACGAGGGAGAGGAAGACCAAAGAAAAGGTTGATGGATGTGGGGAGGGAGGACATGGGGGCGGTTGGGGTTAGAGTGGAAGATGCACGAGATAGGCTAAGATGGAAAAAGATGCGGCGACCCCTAACGGGACAAGCCGAAAGGAAAAGAAGAAAATGAGAATGTGTGGAAGCTAAAAAAAATTCATTTTCACTCCTGTGCCGTTCACGTGAATCCGAATGAACGTCGGCAGAAGTACAGGGAGAGAACACACGCCGGCACGGGGAGAACATGCAAACTCAAAGCTCGAAGAACTTCAGCAGCGTGTTCGCAACTGTTCAGCCAGACAAATGAAGGAAAGCGAGTTGGGCGTCCATTCGACTCAAAGTCTCCAAGTTTACTAGATTACTCCGACTTCGGCAGACGCTCACCCGCGCTCGGGAAGAGAGGCAAAACTTTCTTTCAACATTCACACCTGCGCCTGCCTTTTGGGTGCACAGAAAGAAGAGTGAGAAGAAGAAGAAGAAGAGGCAGACGCACAAAAAAAAGGGGGGGGGGTGATATGCATACTTCTTGCAACAAAAAGAAAGACAAGAATCTTTTGAATCGGTGTGCGGATTTGCGTACAAGCAAGCAAGTTGCGCTTACCTGTTGAGTGGCGCCAAGGCTCAGAAGCGTAGTTTTTTTTTTTTTTTTAAGTCTTCGTGATCTACAGATGACAAGTGTGGAAGAGAGAGAGAGAGAGAAAGACAGAATGCCAATGGGAACCCTCTCCGGCTCCTTTCCTCTCGCTTCTCAGTCGAGTACAGAGGCTTGGAGAAGAAAGACGCTGTGGTTGCGGGACGGAGTAAAAAGCAAAGGCAAAAAGTCGTGCGCGAAAAGCGATGGCGGGCAGGTGAAAGGTGGTCACGCGCAAGAAGAAGGCGACCATTTCGGCGTGGAGTGTCATCAAGTTAAATCGTCCGTGCGGAGAGTCAAAGAGCCTCTTGTCATTGTAGAATATCGTGGGGGTGAAAGCAGAAGTTCTGATGAAACGGGAGCAAAGGAGGATTTGATGAAGTGCATTTGCAAGGTGAAACACAAAATGTGATCGTTCCAAGCTAATATTGAAATTTCCAGCAGTGTTGCGTCGGGCCTTTCTTGCGGAATATTCATGGGGGTGTTATTTTGCATTTTTTTTTTTTTTTTTTTTTAACCGCGCCGGTTCGGAGCCGTGCGTCCCCAGCCCTCACGAATACAGATGCGGCAACACTGCTGCCAGTTTGTAACATTTATGCTCATACATAATGAATGAAATCCAGAGTATCCACACAGCCGTATTTTCTATACTGAATACTCCCAGTGTGACGTGCACTGCGGCAGAGATGGAGACGGACGCAGGCCGAGGGGATCCACTTTTGGCCCAGAACGACCCCCTCGTCCCACCACCCCCATCGCCACAACCGCAACATACCCCACAATGTCAATTATATACTTGGTGGCTGGAGAATACCAGCATTGGCTCGGTGGAACAAAGAGAAAGCTTGCTGTGACAAGCAACTTAAAGGTCATATTTATTTACCACATGCGTGTATTTTTCATTTAATCCGCTACATTGCTTATGCCGCGCAATATGGACCACGTCGACAAGCCGTTTGTACACTTTGGTGCAATGCAGCAAGTACGTATGTTACAAAAATGTGGTGTTTGGGTGTGTTCCAAATATTTTCCCCAGATTTTTGGAATATGATACTTTAGGACGGCGGAACGGTGGTTCAGTTGGTAAAGCGTTGGCCTCACACGTCTGAGGACCAAGGTTCGATCCTGGCCCCGCTTGTGTGGGTTTTCTCCGGGCATTCCGGTTTCCTCCCACATGCCCAAAAAAATGCAACATTAATTGGAAACTCTAAATTGTCCCTAGGTGTGATTGTGAGTGCGCCTTTTTGTCTCGACGTGCCGCGCGATTGGCTGGCAACCAGTTCAGGGTGTACCCCGCCTCCTGCCCCTTGACATCTGGGATAGACTCCAACACTCCCCGCGACCCTTATGAGGATAAGCAGCTAAGGAAAATGGATGGATGGATACTTCAGGACGGAGATGGTGTAACTAAACAAAATAGATGATAAACAGATGATACCCGTAGTTGAGATGAGGTAGGACGGACAGGATGAGCCAGAACAGTGTCAAAATCGATGAGAAGAGAGATGCGATCAGGCGATGAGCGAAGACGGATGAGCAAATATAAAGCCGTGGCCGCCCAATCTATTTTTTTTCCTCCACCATGGAGCAGTTTCGTGCAAAGATTTCCCATATTCACGACCAGTCATCGACAATGGGGGTTGGGTGGAGGCGCTGACCGACGCTAATCACAGACGCGATTTCCATTTACAGAAATTGTCTTTTTATTCCTGGACTTTTTTGGCAGTCAACCCGTCTCCCACTATGCTCAAATTTTCTGTTTTTTTTTCTTCTTTCTTTCAGTTTCATTTACCCCCAGTCTATTTGTGCAACCCGGTATCGGATGATGATAATTGATAGAAAAGATGATAAATGAGGGATGTTGTGAATGAGATAACTGTGATAGATGGGTTGACGTGAAAAAAAAAACATAATTGACAAGTTAGATGAGATGATAACTATGA